>NC_088303.1:15921773-16224885 GCF_032854445.1 Liolophura sinensis | reverse complement strand
TAAGAATTAGTGTCGCATCACAGGTATTGCCTCTAATCCCATTCAGACAGCTATATGATAGCCTGTTCACACCCACGGTTAGTTAAGCCAGTATCACGTGACTAGTTTATTAACTAAATTGTCGAAATTATGGGATGTACTAGTCAATCAGTGACGTCATCCCGCGCATGATCAATTAGGGCACTAACCACTTTTCTGGGGGCAGGGACTAGACTGGCGAACTACCCCCAAAGAAACATGTCAAATTAGGGCGACATTTTTTCACTTAGACAAACAGTTACTGAGTATTTGGGAAGGATAGAGGCCGGAGAAGTCAGAAGCCATGGCGTCCATCGAGAGGGACGACGATGCCTCTGGAGACTTGGAAATGGACGATGCGGCAGGCGACTCGGCGGGTGAAGGTACATTGTCTACCCGGGGCTAGCCCAAATAATTACCCCTGTCCTTCGGGATAAAAAATAACTAGATGGTTGGCTAACTCGGTCCTGAGACTGTTGGTTTCACTGGAGTTATCGGTTCTGTTGTCAAACTTATCTCTTAACCCTTGTTGACGGTGGCTAGTTTTAAGAGTTTCCCGGTTATCTCGGCGAATTCGCCGCTCAAGGAATCCCCTCTGCCTACGTCTTTGTTCATTTGCATATGGCTTGTAAATACACCGAAGAACACGTGTTGAGGGGATTTTCCCGTCCTACATCCCGTTTTTGGGACATTCATTTGTTTATTAAGAGTGTAGTCTGTATGGAAATTATTGTACTGTGAGGTTATTAGTAATATTTTTTTAAAAATGTCGATGGAAACTTGGGGGGATATATATCGGGATAAATATCTGGAGTGCTAACTGGCACACTTGCGCCTGCGCAGTTGGTTTGACATGAGGTCACGTTAACGGGTTAAGGAAGTAGATTAGTCGCGAATAGAGCATGAGAATTCCAACTGATTCTGAATAAAATTTGCGATCGTCAAACCTATTGTGTGAAATCTGTGTAGGGTCAGATTTGCAGTTTTCTTGATTATGAATTGTCTGGAAACCTGAATACATAACTTGTGATCGGAAGAAACTGATTACCGGTGCAAGTCTTCGGTGATATTTTCAACAGTACTGTAACAATATATGACTTACATCTATGTTTCTTTTAAATTACTTTGTTTATATTTGTTTATGGTTGGGTTATAAATGGCAACATGTAGTTTTAATCATAATATTGCACACTAAGCTTAAGAAGATGAGAGTGTAGGACCTTTACCATACATCTTTCATCTCACGCCATTTCCCTGTAATGCAGTAGGCCTACCTGATCGCAGTAAGTTTAAAATTGTTGCATGTCCAGATGTCAAGGCAAACAGTACAACAAGTTTTCGAAGATACATGTTGCTCAAAAACCCCAAAAAGGGGCCCAGCATGAAAAAAATTCTGAACAAGCTCCTATTTAAGTTACAGGACGTTTCAGTAGATCCACTAGTATCACCAAGTAATAACATCTTATTTATTTAATGTGAAATTGGAATGCCGATACTAAAAATGGCTATCCTTAAGAAATTGCCTTATTTGGTACATTTACTTCAGATGAAATTCTAACTGCCAATTGCAGAGTCATAGTCATACTATGGTCATTGCAAAGATTTTGAAACAAAGCGATGATTTTATAGAATCTTTAGGGTGGGGAAAGTTTTAAGGTCAATGAATTCTATGCAGTAATTAACTAAGAAAACAGTGTCTGTGGGTTGGCTTTTACATTATCCCAGACAAGACCCTGGTATGCTCCCCTCTCCCCCTCGTTCCATACAGGTGGTACAAAATCTTGTTTAACTGGTACTGTCACCCCATGCAGAGCCATCCACATATTATAAGTGGAAGCTACACCCTTTTTTTTTCTTTTAAATGGAAACTGCATTTGTTTCTTAAGTGATTTTGCATTGCCTATAACGTTCAATGCTGTTAATGGTGGTGTTTTGTTTCATAACTCTGATCTCAAGTGTCTTCAATGGACTGCAATATAAATTTGTCATTGGGACAAATCTAAAATATGTAAAAACCTCAGGAAATGCTCTTGATATTGCAAAAATGGCGATATCCCATCATGTATCTGAAAGTGAAATACTTAATATTTAAGAAACTTATTTTAAATGTTTAAACAAAGTATTGCACATTCTTCTGAATTGTGATTTTGTATCACTGCCTGGCTTAGGTTGACAAAGATTATCATGAAAGATTGAGTACAAGGATATAATGGTGACAAATTTGTGGTCAAAGTTCGTCAAAGGTTCTCGTATATTATTTGAAAAATTTCAGAGCTAATATACGACCCTCCTCCCACAAGCTTTCTGCCGCCCGACTCCCCTGTGTACACCCCATCAGTGGAACAGGGGGACGGTGAAAGTGGAGTGGCCCGTAAGTAACGCAAGTTGTCCCCCCTTAATTCTCACCCTGGCTGCTTGCTTATGTCTGTCATCATGCTATCTCCGATTTTTGTGTTAGATTGTATTAATATATGTATGTATGTGTTTTTTTTCTTTCTGTTTTTTTCCCACCCATGGTGCAGTAAAATTCTGTACATTTCATTTTTGATCATGTTAATAGTCTTAGGATGCTGGTAAACATCTATATCTGTTCAGTACAAATTCTCCATGGCTGTCTAAGATAACCATGAAGAATATGAAGTTAAAAACAAATCTGCTTGTCCATATACCAGTCATATATCTTTTTAAAGGATTTTCAAAACGTTTCCGGGTTCACTGAGGTGAAGATTTTCTTAATATATTAGGTTGTCTGTATGTTGTTCAAATAAGACCAACAATTTCCCCTTTTGCAATGGCAGGTAAAGCTCATAATTTAATGATAATGGAAGTGGAAGTCTGTCTGAAAACAGCACACTTCGGCTACTGTGCATTAGGAGTAATTTTATGTTAAGATGTTTTCTGGGAATGGTATGTGCACCTACATGTAGTTCATGAGCACTTGTGTTCATTTTCAACTTGGTTAAGACATGTGAAACACTATGGATATAGCAGTTTTTTGTTATTGAAATGGCTTTCTTTGTGTAGCAATACTGGGCTGCTACTCCTGTTTGTGATATCGTCGTTGTTATGTCCTGTGGAATAGCGTGTTTGCAGAGTCCTACATGTAGCTACACTGTTTAGTATAAATGTATACGCATTGGGCTTTATGGCTTGGTATATACTATACACTCTTGTCAGATATGTTTCTTTCAGTATTGCATGTTACAGTGTAGTTGATCACCACATGATTAAGAAGCTTGGTGTTGACGTTGCAGTGTACATGTATATAAATGGCTAGCCAGGCTAAGTTGTAATGCGCATTATGTATAGCAGGCACTATTACAGCATGTGTCTCATTTTGTCGTTTGAAATTTTCAGAGGTTTTCTGAATTTTCATAATCTCCTTGAATTTATGTTCAAAGGAATGCAAGGATCTAGCTTTTGTGATATGAAGATGCTGAAATTCTTTCAGTCTATAGCAAAGAGGTTTCATGAGGTTTTATGAAAACCTTTTTTTTTCGTTGAACAAATGATTTCTGAACTGCCTTGGCAACATGTTATTTATGTACAGTGTGTGTTGCCATGGTAAGTTATGTCATGCAGAGTAAAGTTAAGGAAACAGGATCATGTGAAAGTGTTAACTGGATCTCACGTAGAAATTCTGAAGACTTGTATTGGTGCACAGAATAAGTCATAAATTTACAGTCAAGGGAGTACAGAACCGATGCTGATTGGCTTGCATTGAAGATCGATTCCCTGTGTTAAAGCTTGCATCATTGATCACATTTGAAGAACTGTAGAATACTTGAAATTCACTGATTGTCACTCACCAGTGGTAATTGTGCTCACTAAATATGTTTCCCATTCAAACTTATACTACTGACTGCTTAACTCCAACTTAATTTTTGGTGAAAAATACAAGATATCAAATATTCTGTAAGATTTATAAGGCATAATAAAGTGGAAGTCTTACGTACAGTGGGCAAAACTGTTTAAGTAAGAGTTGAACAAACGATTAGTTGACTGTTTGTGGAGAAACCAACAACAGAGAGATTTTTTGCACTTGTTGTGCTACAGAATCTGAAGGTCTATTTTTTTAGTACAACAAAACCCACTTTTACAAAGATTCATGCAAAAGTAATGTCTGATTCAATGTCATGGCAGGTGAACCTCTCACACAGGTTCTATGTACATGTATATACTTGAAACGCAGAGAAAAAGTTCTATGTGGTTTCTGTGAAAGTGTGTTGTTCATGTTACCGATATGTCTTCCCAACAAACTTCACCCAGATAGTTGACTCAGATCTCAACTACATTATCACCTATAATTTCACTGAAATTGAAATAATTCCATGAAATTATGGACTATACTTATGGATTATTATGGAATAGACTTATATTCTGCTTACTGTCAACAGTCTTGATTGTCCAGAGATCAGTAACAACAATCTCCTGGTCTTTGAGCTATCTTGTCAGCAGATAGGCTGAAATGTATACACATGCCACCTTGACCTTCTTATTGTGCAATTTACTTCAGTTGCATCCCGCTTCCTCATATCATTAGAATTTGGGTTTGCATGCAGGAGACGCCAGCTTGATTTGTATGGAAGCCATTGTAGGCTATTTTAGCTCTGTTTACATTTAACTTCTTTCTGTTTTTCATCTGATAATGACTGATATACTGTTACAGGAACAGATGTTTCAAAGTTTACAGGCCTCTCAAAACTTGTTTGTGACGTAAATTATAGGCCTGGATATTATGTCTTACAACATCAGCGTGGTTGTAGAATTTCCATGAATGTTTTAAAGGTTTAACCGATCCTTTCTGTGTGGGATTATTGTTCCTGGAAGACTTCTTCGGAAAAGAAATGAATAAATGTTGCATAATTGTCTTATATCAGTTTGGCTAATCTTTCCTGTTCTAATTTTCTTTGCAGAAGAAACCTATGTTCAAGAGAAGCGTGGAAAGAAAAGAAAAATAAAAGATGGCAGCGAGAAGAAGAAAAAATCAAAGAAGAAAAAGAAAAGCAAATCTGAGAGTGCACATTTTGCTGATGGCGACTATGCTGAGGTTGGTCATATTTTTGTATGTTATTAGCAGAGATAGCCGCACTGATTTCAAACCAAATTGTTTTGGTTTGGAATTTTATGTTTCGATTTTTTTAAATATATATTAGATTTTATACGACTTCACATTCAGAGAAATATAAAAAAAGTTCTATCAAAATAAAAATTTTAACAAAAAAAAAAGAGCAAGGCCCTTTTTTAAATTTTTTTTATGAGATGGTCTCCTCTCCAATCAAATAAATTAGTAACAGGTGTCCAAAGCACTATAAAACTGGCTTGATTGCTGCTGATGTGGAAAAGAATATATTTTAAGAATTCTTGTGGAACTGTTCCAGGCTGATCCTCCAGAACAAGAAGAGTCTGCACCCAATGACACAACGGCGGAGGGCGAGGAGCTAGGACAGGCCGAAGAGGCAAATACGTCTGCGGAGCCGGAGCCTGTCGCACCAAGCCCGACTAAGAAGAAGAAGACTAAAGCTGAGAGGATGAGGGTACTGTACACTCACCAAATTTGTTACTCAGGGGATGGAAATTGTGTGATAAATACATGTAGTTTGAAGACTTACTGAATGGAGGTATCACAAGGTGGCATAACCATATGTCTGTTTTCAAATGTATAAAAAAGGGCTATAGGTAAATGCCATTTCTGGTGTACTCTTTATCAGAAAGTGTGACAAGTTGCATGCATTTTGTCATTCAGGTTGTAAGATTTTACATAAATATTGAATGGAGGGCAATGGTCACAAGACTGGGGAGTTAGGTGTCACTTGCTTAGTCATGTGTAGGACGTATCTTAAAACACACCAATATGGTTGTAGGAGCAACAGAGAACATCAGAGGAGGTTTGTCGTGAGCTCGGGTTGAACGATGTGGACTTAATTTACGATGAAGAGGACTACGTGAATTTGACAAATTACAAAGTCTATTGCCAACACATACGCCCTCTGGTGGTGGCTGAAAATCCCAAAGTCCCAATGCCAAAAATTGTGATGTTAATGGGGGCCAAGTGGAGGGAGTTCTCTGCAACACTTCCATCAAAGTCCTCCAAGCTAGATGAGTCCGAATCAGCCGTCACTCCAGACTTGGTACTGAAATGATTGAAATTTATTCTCTTAAAACATTTCATAAAAATGTGTCATACATATGTTGAAAATTTACTTAGAAGAGGCAGGGCAAAGTGGCATAACCATATGTCTGTTGTAAATAAGAAGGCTATCGGTAAATGCCATTTGTAGCGAAAATATCTGTATTGGAATGGGACTGAAACTTCTAAATTCAGTGAAGTCTCGTCATATATTTTCATATTGCTAAAATTCGTCTGAAATGTGACGAGTTGCATGCCTTGCGTCATGGAGATTGTGAGATTGGACATAATGATTTAATAATAACGATCATAAAAATATAAGGGATTTCCGGTTAATGACTTAGGTATGTGTATGATATAACTTACGTAACCCATTTATGGTTGTAGGAGCAACAGAGAACATCAGAGGAAGTTTGTCGTGAGCTCGGGTTGAACGATGTGGACTTAATCTACGATGAAGAGGACTACGTGAATTTGACAAATTACAAAGTCTATTGCCAACACATACGCCCTCTGGTGGTGGCTGAAAATCCCAAAGTCCCAATGCCAAAAATTGTGATGTTAATGGGAGCCAAGTGGAGGGAGTTCTCTGCCACTCTTCCATCAAAGTCCTCCAAACTAGATGATTCTGAATCTACGAAGGACATGTCAATAACGGAAGCTGCAGTAGAAGTGGATCCTGAACCTGGTAGGTGCCATGTTTGCTTGGTCAGCTAAATTTGATTTGAATTTTGCATATCTTTCATATTGTATACTATTTTTGGCCCGGCAATACCAACAGCCTCCAGGTTGCTGGAGTTGTGTGTCGGGTACATTTAAATGAAGCAGTTGAGTTGCACAGAAGTGACAGTTTTTTCATACCAGTGATTTTTTTCACAGTGGATGACCCGAGTGAAGATTTCATCCCAGAAGAAGAAGAATCGGATAAGAACACTCCATCTGGAAAGAAGAAGTCCAAAAGCAAGAAATCTGTGGCTCCTCTGAAAATCAAAATAACTAAGAAGAAAAAGAAGAAGAAAAACAGCTCTGTAAGTGGTTTTGTATTAATTTCTTCTCTGGCGCTGATACATGTTTTACTCGTTCAATTTTTACACGGTATTTGTTTATTTTTTGTGTTATCTCATGTAGTAGTTTTTGCATAATAACAAAATTAGGTGTATAAAGATGCGAGATGCATTCTTACACCTCTTTGCTTTTGATGAAAACTTGCAAACTTTCTAAATGAATTATCTTCATTATTAAATTCTGTTCTAAGCAGCCAATATTTTTATATGTGTATTGGCTTTGCTGTAATAGAGCAAGAAACCGATTGAAAATACAATCTCCTGTAAGCATCATGTCAACTCCTGTTATATCCGAATATTAGACATGATCTAGCCGAGACAAGGAGCTCTGTAAGCCACGCTGTCAGTTAGCAGTCACATTTTTGATATCCTGTCTTAATATGGGCCATTCACATTTGCCTGTTTAAGTCATGCCGTAGCTATTGTGAACTTGTGCTTATTCTTGTTCAAAGTTAACTGTATTTCATATTTTGTTTTATGAAAATACTCTTAATATATTTTGGATAAGAACATTGTATTAAACAGGACAGCACAACTGTATTTGATACAATTGTCAATGTGTAGTAGAGCAAGTGTTACTTGGAGTTTAAAACATTTGTCTTTGTCTTGCAGGATGAGGATGAAAATGCCTACAACACGAGTGATGAGGAATTTGAGAGGCAACTGGAGGAGGCTGCTGTTCTAAATGAATCCAAGGCTGAGGTGAAGAAACCCAAAACGAAGAGAACGGGACAGAAGAAGAAAAAGAAAACCAAGACAACAAACAAATATCCTGATGACCCGGACGCTGAAGGATATGAGGTAAAGACAGTAAGTTGAAATGAAAAAACATTTTTATGATCACAGTGCCAGCGGCATTATCTCTTGATTTTTTTTTTTTTATTATTATTTGATTGATGCGTAACACCCTTCTTCAGAAAAGTTTTCCTGTTTTGTTGAATGTTAACTTCTGGATATCTGTTGAGAAGTTTTCACTGTCTTTGATAATATCCTTTTGTGAGTAAAATCAGATTCTTTAATGGCATTTATCTGCTCCAGAATGATGAATTTTGTTTGAAATGGATAGTATGAAATGTGTATGTTTCTAAAACATGTTGACATCCAATACTTCTGGTAAAGATATTGTATTGATTTGATTTTTTTTTGTGTCTTGCAGACTGATCATCAGGACTACTGTGAAGTCTGTCAGCAGGGAGGGGAGATAATCCTGTGTGATACATGCACCAGGGCCTACCACTTGGTGTGTCTGGACCCAGAGCTTGAGGAGGCTCCAGAGGGCAAGTGGAGCTGCCCACACTGTGTGAGTAGAGCATTCCCACAATTCACACTTTCATATTTTCAGAGTGCAGTAGTAATTGGGAGTTTATTAGTATTAATACAGTTGGGACCAATGAGGAAGCTTTCCCACCCCAAGTCACTTGGGCATAAGTGTTGTAGTCATTCTTGACTTTGCAATCACATTTTGTGGACATCCTGAGGACATATTACTCCTGTACAACAAAAAAACAGTGGTCAGTTCAGCTTGAACCAGAGGTGTCATCTGTATCTCTTTTTGGAAATTACAGTACCTTATTGTGGAGCCATATGTAGTGTAGTACATAGAGAATGTTGAAGTACCAGCCTAGGTGAACTTATTAGCCCCTCATCGTTGTTGTCTTTCTTCTCCAGGAAGGGGAGGGAATTCACGAGCAGGAGGAGGACGAACACATGGAGTTTTGTCGTGTGTGCAAAGATGGTGGTGAGCTGTTGTGTTGTGATACATGCCCGTCAGCGTACCACACCCACTGTCTGAACCCACCCATGACCATCATTCCAGACGGAGACTGGAGCTGCCCCCGCTGTTCAGTAAGTTTTAAGCAATTTCCTAGTTGTTCTATTCAGGGTTTTTAGCATTACTGTAAACCAAATTGACAGCCTTGTAGACTTGAGTGCCAGTCTGTTGTTGAATGCCATTGTGTTAATCCTTAAACTGGAAAATAAAACTGCATGTATGACATGCTTTTACATGTGTATGTTTTGGGATGTTTGTTCTTTTCATGCTGTGGAATTTTGTGTGCTTTGCAAATGCAGCATTTGTTTTACCCTTTGCTGTGAAACTTTGAAGTGCCTTTAAAAAGAAAGAAAATTTCAAGTGAGTCATCAATGGAACTGCAAATTGTCACATATTTGGAACAGAGCATATGTAAAGATATGAAAGATTCGCATAAAGCTGCACTTTTTAGGCCTATATCCATATTATCAGTAGTGTCCATGTGGTGTCCATGTCCTGGTTTCTGATGTCCTGTCATTGTTTTGCTTTGTGAAGTCCTTTTATGTGTTGATTTCTGATTATCATTTCAGTGTGAACAGCTGAAGGGTAAGGTGTCAAAAATCCTGACTTGGCGCTGGACAGAGCCTCCCAAACAGGAGGATGAACTTGATCACACGCACAGTCCCACCAAGAAAACAGTACGCTCAGTTTTTGAATTTAATTCCCAACCAACATTTTGGTCAAGTGTATTATTTGACTTCTTCTGTTTACTTCATTTCTGAGAAAATTATTTTTCTCGTGAATTGATATCTGTAGCTAATGTATTCGTTAATGTAATTGATGTGTAAATTTAATTAGTTTCTTATAATCAAAATATCTCGGAATACAGATTGTTGTTTACTTTTATATTCATTTTTTTTTTTTTCTACAGTTTGACCACAAGCCAACCCGAGAGTTCTTTATCAAATGGCTGGACATGTCTTACTGGCACTGTAGCTGGATATCTGAATTGCAGGTTAATTTCTAAATCATTACTGTGTAAAGCTAGGGCACTGCATTTAATACAGAAAAATGAGATTTAATAAAATAATAATAAGGAACCTGTATGTAACCCCAAGAGAAAGTGTGAGAATATGAACACGGATTTCAGACATCAAGACTGCCTATTCTGACAAAATTAGAGTGGGAGGGATAGGGAAAATTTGAGAAAGTGTGCACATTAGACGGCCAAATCTGTGGACAGGGGTGAAAATTACTTCATGTACATATCTGTTTCTAAAAAGCCAAATACTGCTGTTATTTTTTTTCTTTCTGGCTTTATTTGACTCATTAAATCAGGAGTAAGCCACTTATGTAAACTTATCACAGTGAGAAAACATGCGTTGTTTTGAATGATAATTGTGGTTATGTGTTTGTGCTAGCTGGATGTGTATCACCCAGCAATGTACAGGAACTACATTCGTAAAAATGACATGGACGAACCCCCGCCATTAGAGGATGGCAGTAGCTATGGTGGGAAGGACAAGGGGCGTGGCTACAAAAGTGAGGACACATCTCAGAACCTAGAGGAGCGCTTCTATCGTTATGGAGTGAGGCCAGAGTGGCTAGAAATCCACAGAATTATCAACCACAGGTACCAAATTTTCATAATGTATTAAGTCAGAATGTATTGAGAAAAGTGATCGACTCTTAACACAAGGGGTATTAGTGACTCAGTCACAATAAGCAGATGACTGGGCTCTTTTTTTTTCTCTGGGCATTCTTGTTTATTCTGGGCTCTCTTGTTTCCTCTGGGCTCTCTTGTTTCCTCTGGGCACTCTTTGTTTCCTCTGGGCACTCTTGTTTCCTCTTGGCACTCTTGTTTATTCTGGGCTCTCTTGTTTCCTCTGGGCACTTTTGTTTATTCTGGGCTGTCTTGTTTCCTCTGCCCATAACATGAACTGTTTGTGAAGAAAGAAAAACAGATATGGCATTAAATAACTTTCAGTCCAGACGATACTGGGAATTTTGTATTTGCAGACAAAGTTTGTTACATGAATTTAAGCACACTGTAGCCAGTATGAATTTCATGGCTGATATGCATTGTGGGCTTAGTGTGAAAGATATATTGGCAAATTTCTGTGATTTGTTTGAACATAAATCAATTGACTTACCTGGGCTAGGCCAAGTTTCCTCAGGTTATGGACAGAAGTGCCATAAAAGAGAATTCTGTCTTGGAGATAATTAGCGAATAACTAATGTTGTCTTTGTGGCAGATGTACACGTGCTGGTGTGACATGGTACCTGGTTAAATGGCGTGACCTTCCTTACGATCAGGCCACCTGGGAAAATGAGGACTCCGAGCTGGTCTCCCTGAAAAAATCCATCGAGCAGTATGAGAGTCTCAGGTAATCTATTATATTATTATATAATATATTCAATTGTATTTTCTGTGCAGCCCTGATGTAGGCAAAATCCACCAAAACACAAATTATCACCATAGTCAAGCAAAGCTTTGAAGGAATTATTAGTCCCTTTAATCATTGCTTTCCTTTTCCTTTCCCTCTTTCAGACAACTTATGTATGGGTCATCGGACACAAGTTCCAAGAAATCCTCGAAGAAATCAAAGAAAAAGAGCAAAGAGAAGAAAGGAGAGAAGGAAGAGAGTTACAAGGGGCCACCACTTGTCCCCACAGCTGATGTAAGCCCATATATTGTCACATTGTCATTTCTGGATGTGTGTGATTTTCAGGTTTGATTTTAACAAAGGTGTAACTTGTGCAGTCATGTATATAGGGAAAACTTACAACCCAAACCCTTCAAGTTTCCTTTGTAGCATGATTGGACCTGACATTGAATGTGCTTTTCTCCTATACATCCGTTTTGTGTCACAGTTGTGTGGATTCTGTCAGGCTAGGCCCTTTTTATACTGAAAGGCAGTTCTATCTATTAAACACATTTTGCTTACTAGGGTTAAACACATATGTTCCAAATAGTTTTCCAGTCACCAGGATTATATTTAACTCCTTGAAGAAGGGCACAGGAAGGTAATTAGTTAAGTAATATGTGTGTTGTATGTGAGTTACTGTAAACGTCAACGTGTCATGCAATTTTTCAGCTAATCAGTACAGCAGATTGATTAGTCATGAGAAGGTTCCATGATATTCTAGGTGATTTAGTGTATGCTATATGGGATTTTGACAGTTGCGTAAGAAGATGGACAAGCAGCCTGAGTACATTGACGAGACAGGGGGCACCTTGCACCCCTACCAACTAGAAGGTCTAAACTGGCTGAGGTACTCCTGGTCTAATGGTACAGACACTATCCTGGCTGATGAGATGGGACTGGGCAAAACTATTCAGACCATTACGTTCCTCTACTCACTCTATAAGGAGGTAAGGTGATCTGCCAATATGGTACACTTGCTCTGTGATTTTTTCCCTGTTTTTTTTTTTTTTTTTTTTTTTTTTTTTTTTTTTTGGCATTCAAATGGTGTATAAGTGCAGGTATAGTATAACTGGTGGGAGACACCATGGGAATGCGGTAGAGATAATGTCAATAAATGTAGGTCAAGCAGTCTGCCTAGTTCATGAACACTTAAGCATTAATGACTGACTGTGATTTATGGTAAATGATCTATAAATTGCATGATTAAATTGAACACTTTGCCTGATTCTGAAAGTTCTAAGTGATCTTACAAACATATTTTGGGGTTTGTATGTAAATTAGGATGATATCCTAATGGAAAAATGTAAGTTTCAGCACCAAAAGTAGTATTGTAGAACATTTATTTGCCTTCAAGAGGGCGCTTTTTGGGGAAGGGGGGTAAACATTTCCTTGTTCAGTTGCCTTCAAAGATTTACAAGCTAGTATTATTATACGTTATCAGATACATAAATGTATGTATTTTATTTCACCAGAAGTTTAGAATTTTTCTGTTAACTGTCAAGTTTGCTTGAATCTGATGAATTCATTCATATTACAGGACCACTTATGCATTATTTTTTTTTGTGAAGTTTGATTAATTTCTTACCAGAAAAACTAAAGCCTTGTCATTGTTTTAACATCTTATGTGCTTCTGAAAGTGCATTTTTGCATACTAGACTTCAGCTCGGATTCATAGAAGTCCAAATTTTTACAACTGGACATTCAAAATTAAGTTTGTCGTCATATGACTGAAAAACTGTTTGTTAGAAAACATAATGATGAATATTCAGTTGTTGGCTGTTATATTAAAGGAAAGAAAGGCACTAACAAACATTATATCAAAAATAAACATGTGCAAAATACAGAGATGAGACTTATCCTGATCAGACGTGTATAATAAAACAGTTATGAATCATGCATGTTCAGTTGTTGGTTGTTCTAGATATAAGAAGAAAGAAAGGAACTAACAAAGATTACATAAAAACATATATAGACCTATAACCACAAAAGATAAGGCTTATCCTGTTCACAGGTATATAATGAAATGGTTATAAACCATGCATGTTCAGTTGTTGGTTGTTAAAAATATTACAAGAAAGAAAGGAATATACATACAAATATTACATAAAAAATAAACATAACACTAAAGACAGGGTTTATTCTGTTCAGAGGTATACACTGGAAAGTATTATTCGCCGGAATTTATTTTTGTGAATTTACTACAAAGATGTATTCGCAGGAATTACCAAGAGTGGCTTTAATCTTCTTTTGTTTCTTGCGGTGTTGCTAATCCACGTAATCTGGTTGGAGATAAAGCAATGGGCGATTTATTATGGCTACGTAAGAAGATGACATTTGCACCTACGATTGAAGTTGACCGCTCATCGCTACGCATATATTTTCAAATGCAATTTAGTTTTTATCCAAAAATTTGAGTATTTATACCAGGAAAACAGAGAATTAAGTTTTTTTCATTCATTTTCAGTTTTTAAGTGAATTTTACCACCGAATACCAGGGTTTAAAATCGTCGTGTATGAATCCCTGCTTTATATGAAACAAATTTGTTTGATGCATAGGTATTCCACAAAACGAAGGAGGAAATGCTGTTATTTTGATATTGTATAAGGTGTGTACATGTCTACTTTGAGTGAGGCTGAAAATGGTCAGACATTTATGTATGAACTAGAGACTTTTCTGCTAAATGTATGTATATCGTTTGTGTTCTTCCCCAGGGTCATTGCCGTGGCCCCTTCTTAGTCAGTGCCCCTCTATCCACGATCATCAACTGGGAAAGAGAGTTTGAGTTCTGGGCACCAGAGCTGTATGTGGTCACCTATGTGGGTGATAAAGACAGCAGGACTGTTATCAGGTGTGTGCTTCTCACACTAAGTAATCAGGCTCACAAAACAGACTAGATGAGAGTAGAAATAATGCTGTAACTTGTGAAACAAGGTAATGCGTTGAAGCTTTACTAGTTCAATTTAATTTATCCAGATCTGAGAATTTTCAATGAAGTGTTATGAGTTATTATGGAAATAGTGCCTATGCATCTTTTTAATTAAGTGTTAATGAAGTTCATGGATTCTATTGGGACACTTTCCCTTTTCCATATCCCTCAAAATAAATGTGATACAGGTATGTGTAACATGATTGAGCTATTGCATAGAGAAGTTTTTCTTGTTAATGTGATACTTTTAAAGTTATGCAGTGTGACAATTTTTTTTTTCCAGAGAGCATGAGTTTTCTTTTGAAGAAGGTGCTATCAGAGGTGGCAGTAAGGCCTGCCGAATGAAGCAAGGCTGCTCTGTGAAGTTTCATGTTTTGTTGACATCATATGAGTTGATCAGTATTGACCATGCTTGTCTTGGCTCAGTTGATTGGGCGGTTCTTGTAGTAGATGAGGCTCATCGTCTCAAAAACAACCAATCAAAGGTAAGCTGTGTGGTGTTGTAAACCTGTTCAGATACTTCTGTTTTGTGTGTAAATTCTGTACTGCTTTCATTTGTAATTTTATGTAACCCAGATAATGGTAGCATATCGAAACGATTGAAATAATTTAAAGATTGGATAATTTGTAAACCCTGGGCTCCACTGATTAGTTTAACATAATAGATGAGTAGTGTAACTCAGTAAAACAAAAGGCTCATTTTGACTTAATATTTTGGCACTTTATTTTGCCATCATCAAGGTAATTTGTATTTTTTTTTTTCTAATTGGCTGATATTGTATGGCCAGGCTGCCTTGAGATGGGATTTTGTCGGCTTGAAAAACTTTTAGTAATTTGACCAGCATACTTCCTTAAGAAGCTAGCTGAACATGTAGTCATCAAAGGAAAACATGGTAAGGCAGACCTAAAAATTGTTTGACCCATCTTAAGAAAATTGCCTGTCTTAGGTTAACCTACAAAGTGCATAGGTTGAATATCTCCACTCATAAACCGAATGCTAAAAATTAATCTTTGAAGTCAGTAGAAGTTATCAAATATTTGTATTATCTATACCTTTTGCAGTTTTTCCGAATTTTGAGTTCTTACAAGATTGGTTACAAGCTTCTGTTGACTGGAACTCCTCTGCAAAATAACCTGGAAGAATTATTCCATTTACTTAATTTCTTGGCTCCTGACAACTTCAAGTGAGTATCTTCGAAACAAGCAGTATGGGGATTTTTTCGTTTGTTAATTATGTGTGCGATAAATTTTTGCTGTACACCGCAGTGTTCAGGATAGTGTTTTTAGCTTAGAACTGATTTGGTGCTGGTGGGGAATTATTTTAAAACTGGGATTGTTGTTTGATTAAAAAGCAGTGTAAACTAGGCAGAAGTATTTTAACAGATTACAAATACTTTTGGTATGTTGGCTGGTTGCTGAGAATTGTTTTATAGAGAAGCTTATTGCTGTGATTATCAGTAATGTTTTTGGCGTACGGCAGTTTCATACAGTAAACATCTCAAACAAAGCTTAGTGTGAGGTTTCGGTGCAAAGGGTCCGGCATTATTTCCATTAAATGATAAAAATTATCCTGATTTTCACTCTTACTCTTTCACTTATAGTGATCTCCAAGGCTTCCTGGACGAGTTTGCGGACTTGTCTAAAGAAGAGCAGGTGAAGATGCTACATGACTTGCTGGGGCCTCACTTGCTACGTCGTCTCAAGGCTGACGTCTTACAGGGCATCCCATCCAAGAGCGAGTTCATTGTCAGAGTTGAGCTCAGTCCCATGCAGAAGTAAGTACTGTCTTTTCCACATGATTATGCATGGATTCCGATTTCCGATTTTTTTGGTTGGTCAAGAAAATAGAATTGTTAGGATTCAGAAACAATGACAAACATGTAACTTCTCCATACCCTCACATTTATTCTTAGCTTGTTTGATTTAGCAATATATTTATGTACTGTTTCAACATTTTTGTTCATGAACTCTATTGTATAAAAGTAACCTGAAGCCATAAATAAAAATGCTGCCCTGAAAAACCACAATGCCATGTTATCTCAATTTGCCTTCAGGAAATATTACAAGTATATTCTGACTCGAAATTTCGAGGCTCTGAATTCAACTAAAGGTGGCCACCAGATGTCTCTGCTGAACATCATGATGGACCTGAAAAAGTGCTGCAATCACCCGTATCTCTTCCCCTCAGCTGCCAATGTGAGTACACAAACATCCGCTTTATTACAGCAGATAGTTTGTACATCATGACTTCTTCGGTGGCCTAATGGTCAGAGCATCCGTCTCAAAGTTGGGAGACCTGGGATCAAATGCGGGTCAGGTCATACCAAAGACATAAAAAATTATACTAGTTGCTGCCTCTCTTAGCACTGAGCACTGAGAGATTAGAACAATTAATCAGGACTGGTTGGTCCGGTCTCAGTATAATGTGACCGGGTGGAGTTTCATGTGTGGTGTTTTTGGCATGATACCTTAGCGGCAGGACTTTGGCTACATGGACTCACCCTGCCTCAAGAAAACACAGTATGTGTACACACACCTTATGACTCGTTGTGGCATGACTGAAAAATTGTTAAGTAAGACGTTAGACCCCAAGTGTTCATTAACATCACTGTTTTAACCTTGTTGTCCAAAAATATGCGATATACTCACACATTGTGTTACTATTTGATAAAAAAGTGTGCATGAGAAATTTATGATGATGACCTAAGTTATTGTTCTGGTCAAATGAAAAAGGCCCTAGTGAAAGAATACATGCATCTTGGAATCAGCAAAGCTAAAATCAGAAGTGTTTTGTGACATATGCTAAAGCCAGATTATGACAGGCTTAGGAGGTTTTATACTTTTCAAGTTATACAAATGCTCGTTTATATATTTAGAGCAAGCCCACAAACAGCTATGTAACAATGTTGGCCTGAGAATCCATAGTTATCCTTATTTCTTGAATCCATTCTTTTTAAGGAAGCCCCAAAGCTACCAAACGGAGCATATGAAGGTACAGCTTTGGTGAAGAACTGTGGTAAACTGGACCTGCTGTCCAAAATGTTGAAGCAGTTAAAGGAGTCCGGTCACAGAGTGCTGATCTTCTCACAGGTTTGTTAGGCTGCAGTATTTCCTGTTATAAATGAAAAGATTGTGCGGCAATTCCATATCTTGTATATGATGAACCACAGACAGTTCTTTTGGAAAAATGGGAATTTTACGTAAAAAATCCCATCCAGAAAATTTATATTTTTGTTGTATTGGGGTGATGCTTTTCAAGAAATTTGTTCCAAAAACACAATTCTCCAGTTGTGCATTATTCCCATGAATCAGTGCTCTAGCTTCTTTTCAACACTGTCTTTGAAATGTTCAGTTATTCATGAAGGAGCTAGCCTGTTATGGTTTGGCATTACAGATGACAAAGATGTTGGATATCCTGGAGGACTTCCTGGAGTATGAAGGCTACAAGTATGAGAGGATAGACGGTGGTATCACCGGATCAATGAGGCAGGATGCTATTGACAGGTTTAACGGTCAGTATCAGTCCTAATCACCTGTGTAAAGCTGTGAAGTTCACAGTCAGTATCGGTCATAATCACCTGTGTAAAGTCGTGAAGTTCACAGTCAGTATCCGTCATAATCACCTGTGTAAAGTTGTGGAGTTCACAGTCTGTATCGGTCATAATCACCTGTGTAAAGTTGTGAAGTTCACAGTCAGTATCGGTCCTAATCACCTGTGTAAAGTTGTGAAGTTCACAGTCAGTATCAGTCATAATCACCTGTGTAAAGCTGTGAAGTTCACAGTCAGTATCGGTCATAATCACCTGTGTAAAGCTGTGAAGTTCACAGTCAGTATCTGTCATAATCACCTCTGTAAAGTCGTGAAGTTCACAGTCAGTGTCGGTCCTAATCACCTGTGTAAAGCTGTGAAGTTCACAGTCAGTATCGGTCCTAATCACCTGTGTAAAGCTGTGAAGTTCACAGTCAGTATCTGTCATAATCACCTGTGTAAAGTTGTGAAGTTCACAGTCAGTATCTGTCATAATCACCTGTGTAAAGTTGTGAAGTTCACAGTCAGTATCTGTCATAATCACCTCTGTAAAGTCGTGAAGTTCACAGTCTGTATCGGTCATAATCACCTGTGTAAAGTTGTGAAGTTCACAGTCAGTATCGGTCATAATCCCCTGTGTAAAGCTGTGAAGTTCACAGTCAGTATCAGTCATAATCACCTCTGTAAAGCTGTGAAGTTCACAGTCAGTATCTGTCATAATCACCTGTGTAAAGCTGTGAAGTTCACAGTCTGTATCGGTCATAATCACCGGTGTAAAGCTGTGAAGTTCACAGTCAGTATCTGTCATAATCCCCTGTGTAGAGCCGTGAAGTTCACAGTCAGTATCGGTCATAATCACCTGTGTAAAGCTGTGAAGTTCACAGTCAGTATCGGTCATAATCCCCTGTGTAAAGCTGTGAAGTTCACAGTCAGTATCGGTTATAATTACCTGTGTAAAGTTTTGAAGTTCACAGTCAGTATCGGTCATAATTACCTGTGTAAAGTTTTGAAGTTCACAGTCAGTATCGGTCATAATCACCTGTGTAAAGTCGTGAAGTTCACAGTCAGTATCGGTCATAATCCCCTGTGTAAAGCTGTGAAGTTCACAGTCAGTATCGGTCATAATCACCTCTGTAAAGCTGTGAAGTTCACAGTCGGTATCTGTCATAATCACCTGTGTAAAGCTGTGAAGTTCACAGTCTGTATCGGTCATAATCACCGGTGTAAAGCTGTGAAGTTCACAGTCAGTATCTGTCATAATCCCCTGTGTAAAGCCGTGAAGTTCACAGTCAGTATCGGTCATAATCCCCTGTGTAAAGCTGTGAAGTTCACAGTCAGTATCGGTCATAATCACCTCTGTAAAGTTGTGAAGTTCACAGTCAGTATCGGTCATAATCACCTCTGTAAAGTTGTGAAGTTCACAGTCAGTATCGGTCCTAATCACCTCTGTAAAGTTGTGAAGTTCACAGTCAGTATCTGTCATAATCACCTGTGTAAAGCTGTGAAGTTCACAGTCAGTATCTGTCATAATCACCTCTGTAAAGCCGTGAACTTCACAGTCAGTATTGGTCATAATCACCTGTGTAAAGTTGTGAAGTTCACAGTCAGTATCGGTCATAATCACCTCTGTAAAGCTGTGAAGTTCACAGTCTGTATCGGTCATAATCACCTGTGTAAAGCCGTGAAGTTCACAGTCTGTATCGGTCATAATCACCTGTGTAAAGTTGTGAAGTTCACAGTCTGTATCGGTCATAATCACCTCTGTAAAGTCGTGAAGTACACAGTCAGTATCGGTCATAATCACCTGTGTAAAGTTGTGAAGTTCACAGTCAGCATCTGTCATAATCACCTCTGTAAAGTTGTGAAGTTCACAGTCAGCATCTGTCATAATCACCTGTGTAAAGTTGTGAAGTTCACAGTCAGCATCTGTCATAATCACCTCTGTAAAGCCGTGAAGTTCACAGTCAGTATCTGTCATAATCACCTGTGTAAAGTTGTGAAGTTCACAGTCAGCATCTGTCATAATCACCTCTGTAAAGCCGTGAAGTTCACAGTCAGTATCTGTCATAATCACCTCTGTAGTTGTGAAGTTCACAGTCAGCATCTGTCATAATCACCTGTGTAAAGTTGTGAAGTTCACAGTCAGCATCTGTCATAATCACCTGTGTAAAGTTGTGAAGTTCACAGTCAGCATCTGTCATAATCACCTGTGTAAAGCCGTGAAGTTCACAGTCAGTATCGGTCATAATCACCTCTGTAAAGTTGTGAAGTTCACAGTCAGCATCTGTCATAATCACCTCTGTAAAGCCGTGAAGTTCACAGTCAGTATCGGTCATAATCACTTGTGTTGTGAAGTTCATATGTTTGTGTATGCTATTCATTATGAGAGAGACGAAGTTTTCCGCCTAGAGCAAATTGCATAGTGGAGAGCACATTTTTATACCCATTCACGCCGCCTTCGTGTAGGTTCAGATGATGTCTACGCGACTTTTTACTGACAATTATGAATTTTATCATATCCGACATAAAATACTTCAGCATTTTCCTAGAACAGTAACAGTAAGGATTAGCCTTGCACTGGGCTTGGCTCATTTAGGATGCATCTTGTAGTCTGGCAAACTGATGTGTATGCATTCATTGTGAGTGGCCTGTGGCGAGTCTGGCCTAAGCTACGGAATGGATGAATTATGGCACATTCAGATATGCAATGCTCAGAGAGGACACCTGACCTCACAAATAACATCATTGCCTTATCTTGTTTACAGCTCCCAATGCCCCTCAGTTTTGTTTCCTGTTGTCTACGCGGGCTGGAGGTCTTGGGATCAACTTAGCTACTGCCGATACAGTCGTTATCTACGACTCAGACTGGAACCCTCACAACGATATTCAGGTGAGTTGTAGTTACCTGATCAAAAACTTCAGTCATTTTGAAATTTGTCAGAATTTGTTAATTCTTTCGAACCATGAAAAAAGAGGCATTTAATTGGCTGCACAGGTGAACTTTGTAGTGTATGCTGGCTTAAAGGTGGGTGGATATGTAGTCTCCCATGCACTCTTAATTTTGTACCATACAGTACAATATTTCGAGTCAGACAGTAGTATGAATATGATCGCTTTGTGGTATTGTAATCATTCATTGCTGCCATCAACCAAACTAATATAAAGTATGTACAGATTTTCTATTGTTGGATTCTCGTCCGTCTGAACTACTTTAGTGCTTTAGTTGTATTCAGCTGATTCTGTACTTGTCAGGCGTTCAGCCGTGCTCACCGTATTGGCCAGGCCAACAAGGTGATGATTTACCGCTACGTGACGCGAGCCTCCGTGGAGGAGAGGATTACACAGGTGGCTAAGAAGAAGATGATGTTGACTCACCTGGTTGTAAGGCCAGGGTTAGGCAGTAAGAGTGCCAACATGTCCAAACAGGAATTGGATGACATCCTCAAGTTTGGTACAGAAGAGCTCTTCAAAGATGAAGAGGGTGAGCATTGGGTCAAGAATGTAATGACACATACAATTATACAACAATTTATTGCTTGACTGTTAAGGATAATAAGGGATTCTTGTAATTTATAAGGACAATTCTTTGTAGTTTGGGCAGAAACATGAATGATTCAAAATTATTTCCTTTGTGAGCATTAATCTGCTTGAACAGAAAAAAAAATCAACCAGTGAAATGGGTTATAAAAGAAAGGAGTTTTTATACTGAGTGTTAACATATTTTTTTTATTTTAGCCGAAAATGCAGAGAATGCTGAGAACCAAGAAAATCGTATTGTGTATGATGACGAGGCAGTGTCCAAATTACTGGACCGAAGTCAGATCGGACACGAGGAGAAAGAGATGGCCATGAATGAGTACCTGAGCTCATTCAAAGTGGCCAGCTACCAGATCAAAGAAGGGGAAGAGGAGGTGAGCTGGACTGTTACCAGCTATTGCCATGGTGACAGGGACTCCTTTTGGACTTTGCGAAATAATATAGCTTGACAGAGTTTATAAAATAATTTTTCTTTTAATTGATTTCTTTGGAGTGGGATGTGGCTGAGTGGTTCGGATGCTTGCATTTCAGAGTCCAGCAAAATCGTTAAATAGATTATTTCTGCTCGTAAAGAATATATACACTTGAATTTATGATAAGTGTCTTTTCCCAAAATTTCAACTGTAGAGCCAAGTGAGGTATTGAATTTTTTTTCAATTTGTTATTTCTGTGAAACTATTTTCTGCTAAGTATTGACTCTGGCACAATATTTGGCAGAAAAAGGATGAATATCTTATTAGGTTACAACTGAGCTACTTTCTTGTTACAGGAGCCCGAGACAGAAATCCTGAAACAAGAGGCTGAGCATGCGGACCCAGCCTACTGGGAGAAACTGCTGCGTCATCACTACGAGCAGCAGCAAGAGGACCTGGCCAGGACTCTGGGTAAAGGAAAGCGTGTCCGCAAACAGGTCAATTACAACGATGCTATGAGCGGGCAGGATGCTGAGGCCTGGAAGGAGACTATGTCAGAATTTGACTCGGACTATAGTGGTGAGTTTTGTCCACATTTTAGGCTTTAGCAGAATTTTTTAGATATATTATCACACAAGTGAGGCAGAGTGGCCCTAGCAAATGGCTATAAAAAGGGTGGCTATTTTCTATCGGACTGCTTATCATTGATTGTAGATGGAGGTGGTAACTTATTACATGATTATGATAGAGGGGTGTGCCCTAGTTTATCTTTCTGGGCTTTTGAGTGGGAAACGTGCTGTCAGTCTTACTCTTGAGAAGTGTACAACAGGTACAGAAAACAGGAAGTCCAAACAGCATAGTAGATGATGAACATGCAAGTAGTGGAAACAAAAAGTATGGTTTTTTGTCTGCTTTGCAGATATGCCTAAAATATAGCTAACTTTGGAAATATTATTATAGATAATATGATGGCATATGGCAGCGTAATAAATGTGCCCGATGAACTGGTTGAACTAATGGAAGGTGACTGAATAATTGTTACAGATTATGAAGATGATGACGATGATTTTGAGGACAAACAGGAAGGTAAGACTTAGCATCGGCAGTGTAGTGTTTGCTGTTTCTTATGTACCCTTTCAAGGTTAATGTTTTTTTTACTTTCGAGGGAAAAAGTTCATTATGCAGTGTGGTTGAATAGGCTATTCCTGTCACTGATTTGAGTTTTGGTGAAGGCATATATTCAAGGATGGAAATTTTCAATTGATCAGCTGATTGTAAAGGAAAATGAGGATAAGTATATAGGATAAGTTTTCCAAATCCAATCATTTTACTCCTGGAGTCTGCTAGTACAAGAAATTTCAACTAATTTTGATGGAAAAGATTCTCTTTCCCATATTTTCATATATTCATATTTGATGTGAAATTTCAAGACTTCTTTCCATAGTCTTAAATGACATAGATCACACAGTAGTTGTATGCAGATCCTCTAAGAAAGTGTTCCAGGCTTTGAGTCAGAAGTGTAACCTAAACGAACTTTTCACCAATGCGGGCACTGCGAGCTCAATTTCTCCGCATGCTCTCTTACTGACATGATCACACATGAGAAGGTCTTTCAGTGACCTGCAGATGGTGGTGGGATCTGCCCTGTTTCCTCCTGTGATAATGCTGACGAAATATTCTTGAGAAAAGTTTAAAACACCACTCAAATAAAATAAATAAATGAATAAATGTAATTTAACCAGTGACATGTTTGCCTTCAGGCCGCAAGCGCAGATCTGGATTAAGTGAGAGGGATCGACCTTTGCCCCCGCTGTTGGCAAGAGTCAACGGACAAATTGAGGTCAGTATGTAATTACTGCTGGTATTTAGTTTTGCATTGTGGCTAGATGATTGTCATGTTTCAATCTGTATGAAGATTAATGGTTTTTAAAAAAAAAGAAAGATATTATCTGATCATTTATCTTTGATACAAACAGTAGGTAGAGGGTTTTGATTCATTCTGTTTAAATTTAAAGCAGTTATACATGTACAGTGAATTCATTCTGGGTCTTGCCTTTCTTTTGATGGGTGCCTAGATGGAGAGCTCATCAGGTATCTTTTCACTGGAGGCTAGATAAGCGCTGCTGTATTTTGGGGAGGCTGGACAAAGCGACAGCCAGTCTCTATAAGGCACAGCAGTACATTGTTCACCATTTAACACAGTTTGAGGCTATTCATGCGTTAGAGAAGTTATATTCAGTGGCATTACCCTTACAGTTTTACTTGGTAGTTGTTGTTGTTACCCTAATTCTTTAACCTTTTCAACTGTCTCTGCAGCAAATATTTTGTAGCATTCTGAGAGAACTATGGGGTGTAGAGAAATTTTCACAGTTTTAGGAAACTTGCATCTTTGGTAACCTAAACAAATTCATTTTATCATCATTTTTTGTATAATTGTTTGTATAAAAATCTCTGAAAAAAAATGTTTTTGAAGTTGAAGATTTACATTGTATTGAATTTGGTACAGCATTGAAAACAGAAAGATGCCATTGATCTACTTGAACATCTTTACTGTAGATCTTCATGTGTAATTGTGTTTTTGTTTGGACAGGTGCTGGGTTTTAATGCGCGACAAAGAAAGGCTTTCCTCAATGCAGTCATGAGATATGGTATGCCCCCTCAGGATGCGTTCAACTCTCAGTGGTAGGTGAAATCCTCGGCTTGTCAGCAGGAACATGCAATCATGTGGAACCTTGATCAGACCCTTTCTTTGTATGAGCTGTGTCCAGGTTTATTTGTTCATGTGTAGATATGGTTGATAATATTCACTTCAGCATTGGTCTCAGGAAGCAGGTGACTGGATCAGTTTACACCTTGTCCAGCAATGTACTTTAAAATTCAGCAAAATAAGATTGGCCATTTGGGTAGGTAGAGTGTGTTTGCATGTGGTATCTTCAGCTGGGTGGTGTGTTTAAGCAGCACAGGCTGTATTTTGACATTAAGGCCTGACACCAGGTGGGCAAGGCTGTTAAAGGACTGAAATTATAATGAAAGCGATGTACCTATTTATGCCTAGATTTAGTCTTGCGGACTTATGTTATACACATCGACCAGCATTGATATTGATATGCATAATCACACTGTCCTGAACAAATTTCTTGGTGTGCTGGACAGAAAGGCTTTATTAACCCAATAGTGTTTCATTCCCCAGGTTGGTGCGAGATCTCCGAGGAAAATCGGAGAAAGTCTTCAAGGCTTATGTGTCATTGTTTATGCGACACTTGTGCGAGCCAGGGGCAGATAATGCAGAGACGTTCGCTGATGGTGTTCCCCGTGAAGGGCTCTCCAGACAACATGTTCTCACCAGGATAGGAATTATGTCCCTTGTCCGCAAGAAGGTGAGAGAGACCACAAATAGAGAGCACAGAAAATACTTTCACAAGCTTTGTATGTAAGATTTCTCATGAAGTTTACTTAAATGATGATGTTGGTAGGTTCTAAAGCCACAAGGCAGCGCTCTTTGCAGGTATGTTCAGAAAAAGCGATTTACAAGATAAAATGGGTCCTATTTCTGATATCCATAAAATGAAGCTTCTTGGGCAGGTGGCAGATGGGTGGATGGATCGTCTCAAAAGCCTTGAAATCAGGGCCAGAATCTGAAGTTGCCAGATTTGTGCAACTGAAGCTTTTTGAATGATACAGCAGGTGTATTTGCTGTCATTAACTAATATTTGCTGACATCTGATTTAGGTACAAGAATTTGAAGCCATTAATGGATCCCACAGTATGCCATACTTGAATGTAGATGAAGCCATGGAGAGACTGAAGAAAATGAAAGAAGGAAACGTGGCAGCTCTTACAAGTGCTAAGGAGGAGAAATTAAAGGAAAAAGAAGCCGAGGCTACCAAGGTGAAAACTGAGGTCAAGGATGAAAAGGGCAATGCAGAGGAAGACAAATCTGGGGATTCTAAACAGGTAAAAGAAGCTAGTGAAGATAAGGAAACGAGTGAGAAGAAGGTGAAGAGTGAAGAAGGTGAAGAGAAGGAAGAAACAGTTATGGTGAAGGATGACGGTCAGGCAGGTGAAGAAAAAATGGAGACGGAGCAGAGTGCTGCTGAGGGTGGAGAAAAGACAGGGGACACAGTGAAGGAAAATGGTATCAAGGAAGAAGAGAAAATCAAAGAAGATGAAAAAGAGAAAGCTGAGGACAAAGAAAGTGCAAGTGAGGAAAAGGCTGCTGAAAAAGAAAATGATGAAAAGGCTGAAAGTGAAGAGGTCAGATTTGATTTTATGGACATATTGCTTATATAATTGGGTCTAATTGCCAGCCTGACTGTTAGAGAATTTCGGTTACATGAGCATTGTTCTGTGCTCAGTAATTGTGTGAAAGCAAGAAGCCCATGACAGCAATTGTCAAACATTTAATGTAACATTTGGTGTTTGAGTAAGCTTTTTTGTTTGAGCCTGCTAATCTCACGGTTTTCGCATCACCTTTATGAAGCTTGGTGGGAATGATGAAAATGATTTGGACTTTTACTCATTTTGATTAGAAATGAGAGATGTGTGCATTTTTATTCAAAAATCAGATTTTGGACTTAATTATTATATCTAGTACTATGGTAGGCAAGGGTAAGGTTTTTTGTATGGGTCAGCTGTTGCAACAATTTTTACACCATTTTGCTGATACTTGATGGGGACAATTGGTGTGCTTTGAAGACCTCATCAAATAAACACAATCTCCTGTCAGCATTATGTCAAACTCCTTATACAGCCAAATATTAGACATGTTCTAGCGGATACAAGCCACGCTGTCAGTTAGCGGTCACATTTTTGATATCCTGTCTTAATATGGGCCATTTACATTTGCCTGTTTGAGTCATGCCTTAGCTATTGTGAATTTGTGCTTATTCTTGTTCAAAGCTAACTATATTTCATATTTTTTGATGAAAACTCTCTGAATATATTTTAGTTAAGAATACTGTGTAAAACAGGACCACACATCTGTATTTGGTGCAGTTGTCAGTGTGTTATTGGGCAAATGTTACTTGAAGGTTGACACATTTGGCTCATCTCTTGTTCAGTTTAGGTTCGACTTGATCTTGAACCCAGTTTGTAGATCTATATCCTCCAGATTGATGTAAGCTATATGTTTGTGTACAGGTCAAAGAGAAGCCTGAAGCCATGGAAACAGAAGAGTCCAAGGAGTCTGAAAAGGGGGAGAAGGATGAGGCAGAAAGTGAGAAGAAAGAAGCCACAGAAGAAAAGAAGAATGGGGAAGATGAAGTTGCCATGGAAACTGATGCAGAAAAGAAGGCGGAAAAAACAGGGGATGAAGAAATGAAAGCAGAGCCTAAAGATGGTAAATTTTGTTTGTTATCAAAGTTCATTTGTTATAGAAAGTTAACAGTTTTTACTTACATTTATTTGATCTGGTTCTAACAGCTGTACAGTCCTGTTTGTTCTATCTTTGTATTTATTCACATTAAATTTAATAATTCAGTTCTCACAAGTTCACCACAAGATATTTTGGCTGTTTGAAATTGCTTGCATGTTTTGGAGCTACTAATAGCAGGCCGTTGGCTGGGATAACTGACAAATGGCTTCATGCGCAGCAGGCAGTAGATAATGCTCGTGCTTGTTCAGAGCTATTTCTGGAATAGTGTGCAATATGCTAATGTTAGGTCTTCAGCAAACGTATCTTTTTCCCGAAAATTAGACCAGTTTTCTTTATGACTTGTCAAAAATCTTGTGCCTTTGTGTGGATATTGAGAAATGAGAAAGTCGAAAAATTAAGAAAAATTGAAGTAAAATGACACTGTTGCTTGCCCTGAAGTGACAAGGGGAGATTGGTTGGGTGAGAAATTGAGTTCTGATTGGCTGGGTGAGAAATTGAGTTCTGATTGGCTGGGTGATTGTCTGAACAGAGGTCGCAGCGACAGCAGCTGTGACAGAGGGTACTCCAGAAGACAAAGCAGAAGCCAAGGAGAAAAAAGAGGACACTGGGAAGGGAGAGGAGCCTGAGAAAGGAGAGGAAGCTGACAAAACAGCACAGGAGAAAACCGAGGATAAAGAAAAGGATGAAAAGGAGAAAAATGGTGATGACAAGACAGAGAAGACAGAAAAGGGTAATAAGTTGTGAATAGAGCTGTGTGTTGTTGGTTATCAGATTGATCAGGTGGTTAAGGAGCTGATCGAGCACCTGACACCTAAGTCCGCTTAACAGTGTTATATTACCGTCTCTGTTAAATCTACCCCTCCCCCCTCCTAATTAACCTTGTTGTGTTAGCCTTGTATATCTCAAGCCCAGGCAAAGTGGTTGTGCCAGGTGTAAGGTGTGGGCCTTTAGTATGTAGCAGAAGTTTCGTGCATCATGTCAGCATGTGTCAGTTCAGTTTGGGGCAGGAACTTGTTTATGCTTTGTGCATGAGCCAACCTTTTCACTAACCTAGTCATATTTACTTGTTTCAGATGGAAGTGTGGTTTTACTACATGTGAAAACACTCGCTAAACCAATGTATTAAACTGAATTTTATTGTGGGGAAGCACTATTAGCAATTATCACATTTAGTGGAGGATAAAACAATCTCAACTTTGGGTGTAAAAAGCCATGACAGAAAACAAGCGAAAGAACTAAAGTGCATGGTACAGAGTAAATGCCAAAGCCACTGCACCTGAGAGCTTAAAGCTTCGATGGCTGTACTGTAGACTGATATTGTGTTAATCTTATGATAGTGTTATGATTACATAAGTTTGAAACAGTAACTGAGGTACATGTAATTTGCATTAATTTAAGAGACTTGTGTTGCAAGTGAGTGTCGATATTCGTTTTGCGTTCGTTATTATTAAAGCAGTTTGGGCTGTATTAGTGGGTGTGTCGCAGTGATTTTCAGTTGAAAGCATTTGCTTGGATAAATTATGTGAAGGAAAAGGGAAATACCTGACTGGTAATACTTGCATTTCTGAAATCATTATCTACGTAAATGTAAGGGTTTTTGTTTGCTACCTGTAGCTGAGAAGACGTCGTCAGAGTCAGATGAGCCCAAGAAGAAGGAAGAAGGCAAGCCTGAGGACTCCAAACAGAAGTTTATGTTTAACATCGCAGACGGTGGATTCACAGAGCTTCACACCCTGTGGAGGAATGAAGAGAGGGCACTGGTATCTGGTCGTGAACACGAAGTCTGGCACCGTCGTCATGACTACTGGCTCCTGGCTGGAATTGTCACGTATCCTTTCCTAACAGGCAGTAGTGCCGCACAATTAAACATCAGTAGTTCTGTAAATACAGGAACAGGGGTACTCCAAAAATGTTGGTGAGATCGTGAATTATATTTGGAAACTCTATTTATGTCCTTGTCAGGAATGGTACCACAAGAAATTGTATTGAGTTTATATATCACATGTACAATTTTTTTTTTGTCAGCCAATCAGCAATAGGGACTGTACTAGAATGATATGTGTATAAATAGCTCAATGCAGTTATCTGAACAACACCAGCTCATGAGATTAGCACTATTCCTTTTGGGATTTTACACCTTATAGCTGAAGGTGTCAAGATGTTATTGACTAATATTTTTAGAATGACCTTCTTCCTGTTTGCTGTCAAAATAATCAGTGGATCTACTCACTTTTATTCTTTTAAAATCCCTTCGGTGGTCTAATGGTTAGAGTGTCCGCCCTGAAGTCGGGAGACGGGTGATCAATCTGTGGGTCATACCAAAGATGTTAGAAATGGTACTTGTTTCTGCCTTGCTTGGCCCTCATCACTGAGAGGTTAGAGCAATGAAACAGAACTGGTTGGCCTGGTGTCAGTATAATGTGACTGGGTGGGGTTTCTTGTCTGGTGTCTTTGGCATGATGCTTTAGTGGTGGCGGCACTTTGGCCCTGGCTCTAGTAGAAACAGTCTACATAAACACATTTCGTCTGATGACTGAAAAATTGTTAAATACGACGTTAAACCCGGAACATTCATTCATCCTTCTGTGAAGGCTTGTAAAGTAGGATTACCCCATTGCCTTTTAAGTCCGTTATGATCTTTGACCTGCAAACTTTAGTCATGGCTATGGCAGATGGCAGGATATCCAGAATGATCATCGGTTCCAGGTCATTAATGAACCATTCCAAAGTGAACAAGGCAAAGGAAATTTCCTGGAAATCAAGAACAAATTCCTGGCGAGGAGATTCAAGGTTGGTGTATTGTGGACATAAAAATGTCACATACTCATTCCAGTTGACATTTATAACAGTGACAGAATTATAGTGGGGAAATTCTACCTAATGATAAAAATTGTGGCTTCCTCTTTTGAAGAAATACTTAATATTGAAGTAAAAGTGATTTTTAAAATATTTTTATTTTATATTTTTGGGTCCACTTTCATGTATATTATGGACAGCGGTATCTTGTTTTGGGTGATATGTCTTGTTTAAAAATGTCATTGTTGAAGATGTAGTATGCCTTAGATATTGTATTCTGACTGTCAGTTCATGTAACTGTTTCCATATAGCTGTCAGTCAACTGTTTTCGCTTGTGTACCTGTTTCAGTTACTGGAGCAAGCCTTGGTGATTGAGGAACAGCTGAGGAGAGCAGCCTACCTGAACCTGACCCAGGACCCCACCCACCCTGCTATGGCTCTAAACGCCAGGTACGCTATAACACACCAGACTCGCTCACTAATTAGGCGCTACGTAAAGCGTCTCAAGCTAATGGGGAATGTTTCCTCCTTCTCGTTATTCTAGCCTACGTTGTGTAGTCTGTGGGTGATTTATGGGCAAATGGTACTCGTGTAACATGTATTTATTTATTGATGATTGGTGTTTTACGCCGTACTCAAGAATATTTCACTTATTCTACGGCGACCAGCATTATGGTGAGAGGAACTGGGCAGAGCCCTGTGGAAACTCACGACCATCTGCAGGTTGCTGGCAGATCGTCGCACGTGGAAGCCAGCATGAGCTGAATTTGAACGAACAGTGACCGCATTGGTGGGAGTGGGTGGGTCATTGTGCTGCACTGTTGATGTGTTAGAAGTGAACGATGATGGATTGAGCCCTGATTTGGTGTAGCGCGATATACAGTACATTACCTGTGAAACAGTACTGCATCGATATACTGCTTTCAGAAGTTTGTGCAGATGCAGAAGTGTCAGTAAATTTAGCAAACGTGTTCTTTTTCAGTTCTAGGTTAAATTTTGTTGTTATGACAGAATCTTCAGAAAGTTAACATAATTTGCCTGTCACATAAAATTGGTAACTGAAATGTTTCCATCAGCTTATGGAAATAGCTGATCTTCTGTGAAAGTCAAAGTCTGACTAAATCATAATTTTGAAGGAAGTTCACGATACAAAATAATTCATTGAGGAAAGTAGGTAAAACATAAAAGGAGTAAGCCGAAATGGCTATGGCCTAGCACCTTTAAGCTTGGTAACTGATCTGGCTAATTGTTGTGTAATACAAGGACTTGAGCGATGATGGCAGAAGTTCAACTCTCATTCCTCAAGATTTCTCTGTTCTGAAAGACCCAGGATTCATTCTTTATACCTTAGCCAGTATTGTCATGATCATATACAAAAGTGTGATTTGATGATATTCGAGAACAAGTTCCTGTATCTGTTAACTTTGGCTAACTAGTCCATTACTGCTGCATTGGGGAACAAATGTGAAATGTTATTTGACAATTATACGAATGTTGTGTTTGGCTGTTTTCAGGTTTGCTGAGCTGGAGTGTCTGGCAGAAAGCCACCAGCACCTGTCCAAGGAGTCTCTGGCAGGGAATAAGCCTGCCAATGCTGTGCTTCATAAAGGTATGCACATTACCCCTGCATTTCCTGTGGTTTTCCCCACCATATGTGTGTCATATTTTGACAATGTGTATGACAGTTTACAGTGTGAATTTGCACAAAGACAGTGTTTTATTTATGAAAAACAGAAGAACTTTGACACACGTTGTATCACAGTTTTAATTTACATGTGAATTTTTAAGGTGGGGAATTTTAAGTCACCAGAGTAGCTTTCTTGAAAAATTTGCATTTAATCCGTACATTTAGTCTGCACTGAATTGCTCAATTTTTGTGTTAACTGCTCTCTTTCAGGACTCAAGGAATTGTTTCAATAGTTGAGTTGGCTTTAATGAAGTTTTTGATTTATTAATGTTTTAACCTTTAAACTGTATGAAGAGATGGAAAATTTTTTTATGTTTTCCTCATTAAAACTGGTATACTGGCTGAAAAACTTGTTGTCCTGTTATCAAAAGAGTTAATAATTTTATATTAGCTGTACAGTGAAATTGTTGTTACGGAGTTCCATTTTCATTTTCAGTGTTGAACCAGCTGGAGGAGTTGTTAAGTGACATGAAGCAGGATGTGAGTCGGCTGCCGGCCACCCTAGCCAGGATCCCACCTGTCACGCAGAGACTACAGATGGCTGAACGCAGCATCCTGAATCGTCTGGTAAATCCTGGTCAGGCCACGACACCAACAGGAACCAACACGCCTCCAGCCCTCCAACAACAACAACAGGGTGGAGCATCGGTGATGTCATCAGCAGCTAATCAGGGGTCCTATGCTGCCAACGTTCCCAGCTTCAGAGGTCCCCCACACTTTGCACCAAACGTCACAATGGGTAAGCTGGAAGACTGAAGGAAAACATTTGATTCAGTCGTCAGTCTTCTATACTAGGTTGGTGACAAGTCATGTCAGATTATGTGATATACAGTAAATCACCTATAAATTCACATGATTTTTCACCAGCAAATTACTCTTCCATGTAGCAAGGTGATCAATACGTGAAATCATAGCTGATTTACTGTAGTTTGGTTCTTCACCATTCGCCATGTTCCAGGGTGTGAATTTTCTGTGCGGGGAAGAAATCATTTATTTTTTATGAAAATTTTAAGTAATCTTTGAGTTTCTAGTTATGAAACTCTTTGGAGGTGTTAATTATTATGAGATATCATGTTACATGCTCTGAATTTTAATTTATAAAAAAATGTTCACTAAATTTATGATTTGTCCCTACTGTTTGAAAAGTGCACTTGCCCCTCTGTCTCTGTGATAACTGTAGTGTATTATGTAATTTAAAATATCCTGTTGTGATTGATTTACAGCTCAGCCTCCGATCCCAGGGATGCCCAGCCGATTGCCATCCACTAATTCTCCACAGCCAGGTGTCAGTCATAAGTCAGTCCCACCCACATCAGGTAGGTCAGAGACTGAAGGCAAATGTTGACCTCTGACATATAACCCAGTTAATATATTTATGGACACTCACTGTGTATATCATAAGTCATCGCTCAGTTCAGTGAAGATATTAATATCTCTACCACTTCATTAATATTTTTATCATCTATGAAAAAACTCAGCAAGACGCAAATCTTTTCAATATTTTTAAATCCATTCTTTAAAAAAATGCTTTCATGAAGAGCTTTTAACAAGTTAAACATTGGTATAATATTAATATGTGCTTTATGAACTGTTTTTTTGTTTTTTTTTAGAATTTGTTGTTAATGAATTATTGTTAGGTCATGAAGGTTCAGTGGTAAAGAAAAAGAATTTCTCTTCATTGTTTTGTTCTCATTTTTCACCTACCATACCATGTGTTATTTCCCTTGGCTGTAGTGTTGGTCTGCCTAGTATCAGAGGGCTGTAAATAGTTCTGTGTTGTTTTGATTGTGTGAAAATTTTGCTGTTTTATCGAGTCTGTGGATGTAGAAAGTCCAGCTGTTTGTAGTGTTGACAAGTTGTGGCTACTGTTCCATCATTCATCATTAAGTTAAATGCACCCAGCCATCATGTACATAGTATAAAGCAAAACTTCATTCTTCTGAAAAACCTTGCAATTTTTAAACTGTTACAGATATTTCTTTTAATCAGAATAAGGTCTTCCTAGACAATAAATATATTTCTTGGTGCCTTTTATGTAATGTTTAGAGGGCATTTCTTATGTGATTATCTGTTAACTTTATTACACTTTTTCATGTGACTTCACGGTAGAATGATACTTTCATGTCAAAAAAGTTAGCTTACTAAGCCTGTTGAAATGATATTTTAGAACACCTTACATGTTCTCTGGCATGTATTTCATACTCATTTATGATATCAGAGGTAGTTTTCATTCTATGTCTACTGTGAGGAACTTGCAACCCTCCAGTCAAAATTTGCATTTAATCTGGTTAATTATGGAATTTGTCCAACCTTACATGCAATCTGTGACTGCTCATGTGACCCCAGAGCACCTGGGATATAAATGATACACAGTCATTACCTTCACCTTTGTACTGTTCCTTATTTATAAGAATAAAAAGAGAACATATCATATATTTTTGTGTCATCGTTATTTCATCATCTTTTCTTTTTCTACTGGATTCAGATTTGAGAGAAAAATAGCATGGAGTATCATGTAAAGTAATGGTGTATTTTGAACAGAGCAACAAAATTCTAAATTTGTATAAAAACAGGACAGACTAGAAATAGTTTCCATGCTACGCTTCTCAAGTTTGTGATGAGTAGAACATTGAGAGGTCAAACTGAAAGATATTTCACTATCATCAAAGTAACACCACGACCCAGAGAGTGGGATAAACCGACCCAAAGAGTGGGATAAACATCACTAGCCTTTTATATTGGTTGTTCAGAGGTACATGTACACCTAAGTTGTTAGAACTGACACCTGTCAAGTACTGCAGTAGAAGCCTGAATTTCTGATGCTAGCTGCTTAAGACAGCATCATCATCAGATGCTGAAGGTGCATGACTAAAACGCGTTGCAATTATTGACCCCGTACATCTGTTATGGTATACCGCTGGTGTTAAGAATGTCTGTTTTGACGCCAAGATTTTCCCCATTACCTGCTCTACTCTGACACTTTTTGAGAACAATTTAAGATAGCTCTAAGAAGTAGTTTGGGTTGTTTCCTATTGCATATGAAATAATTCATCTATAATTTCAGGGGATTTTTCACGGACTAATCACCTTTGCTGTTCAAACGTTAATATAGATGGTGATTACATGATATTTGTTGATTTCACCAGCTTTATAGTAGAACTTGATGATTAGTCGGAAAAAAAATTACAGATGATTTATTGCATATTTGAATAATGTGTGATTCAATCTTGTGACATATTTTAAGGATTTTTATTCAAGCATACATGTATTCTGATGGCGTTACCAGCCGAATCAGCATTTAAGGAGTCTTGCTAGTTCATGCAGATTCAGACAAGATGGCTCTGGCCAACTAATATGGCTGAAGGGCATGGTTTTACAGTAATGGTTAGATTGATTATACATGTTTATTATGCCGGGTGCATCTGCTCATGAACATACGAAACTCAGGAAATGCAGATTTGGTTTATTTTGCAGATTGGGTTTATTCTGTGTGAATTGGTGAAAGTATTTGAAATTGGCCAACTCAACCAATGCAGATTTGTCTCTAAAAGCAAATGAAATGGGTACATAAATCTCATTGTCCAAATGTAAGTTGCTTTTTCATGTTTGAAAGAGTTGAGGAATGCAAGTATTTAAGAAATATTATAACATTTTAGATCATGTATTGGGACAGTCATTGGGTTTCCTCCTTATATTTGGATTTGGTTTTCTGAAGCTGCAAATCTTTTGCTGCCAACTTGTAGCAAAGCGTCATGCATTAGAAGATGTTATCCAGGAGAGTACAGGCATTAACATGTATGTCATGTGATAAGAACCAACCAATCAGTGTAGCTAGGAGAAGAGATGGAACTACCTGGAATTGGACTGAAATAATGGAGGCAAGTCTGGGGAACAGCTGCTTTGAACTGATTTTTGAAGGTGGTGGGAAGCATGTGCTTTTCTATATAACAACTTATGTACACCACGTCTCGATCTTATGTACCATAAATTAATTGAGGGCATTGTCATTTAATTGTCCATTTTTGCAAATTTATCATTCAATACACTCTCCATTTTTTATCTATGTAAGTGGAAGCTTGCGAAAGTTCTGCTTTTGTATTGCTAAGGTGTTGGCATTTGCAATATGATGGTGCATAGTTTTGCTTAAATTTTACCCCTTGTCATGGAAGAGCCATCTCTGCTTTAAACTGGCTTAATAAAGCATGATTGTATCTGCTTTTTGCTGCATGATATTGTAATGGCTACCAGTTGGACGTGAGCAGCACCTGTTGGCTAGCTTGACTAACAGTGGTTCCGTGTGCAGTGTCACTGGCGGCTCCTGAGCTACGTGACGGCTGTGTTTGCTTGTGGTCCCTCCCCATCAATCACTTGGGCATCTCACCAGTGGCGTTGTGCTTGTTCCATCCCGATTCCTAGGTGCTGAGGAGAGTGGGTGTGGAGAGCAGGTCGCCGTGGCAGCCTCGCAGTCCTGTGTCACCTCAGTTGCTTCATCCCTGGCCTCTAACATGTCCCTGCTGAGCCCCCCACCACCGACTGACCGTCTCACCCCTGCTGCAGCCCCCTCCCTCCCCGTACAGCCCCCAGGGGGCTCAGACCCCATCGTCTCACTGGCCCTGCCCTCGGGCTCCCTGGCTGGGGCGCTTACTTCTGCCCTAAGCCTCCCTCCGCCAGCCAGCGTCACCTCTCATGGCTATGGTCTCGGCTCTTTCTCTTGGCACACAGCGCTCTTCGACCAGCCTCCGGCATTCTTACCACCTGGCGAGCCATTTCCGTGGCAACCTAAGCCTGACCCGATGCCCAGGCAACATTTGGAGGTATTTTGTGTTGTATGACCAGTCACTTGGCTCTGATTTGTATGTTGTATAATAAAGTAATATAAACTCATTTTGACTACTTGTCATAGTATATTGTTTGTGTGTTCTTGTTTAAGTGGTGATTCAATGTGTATGTTTTGAGATCAGTATAGTATTGAATCACTGGCAACACCTGCCATGCTGATATTCTTTTAATCAAACAGGTACCAGGCGTATGAGTCAAACAGTTACATGTACATAGTTTACTAGATTACTGATTTTTGGTTTAAGTATCAATATTACAAACAGGAAATTACTTTTGCCAAACATGCTTTTTGCATTAAAAATCATTAATTTTTAACTTTGTTACTTGTGTAATCAGGCTTATTTAATGAAGAAATATTTCGATATGATAAAAAGATGGCATCTTTACACCAAGACACTGACTGGTGTATTTTTCGTGTTTGTTTTTCTTTTACATTAGAAATTTGCATGACATGATGTGTTGTCCAGATTTGCATGTATTTGTCTTGTCAGCGAGTAGATGACTTGGTGGTGGTTTCTGTTGTGAATGTCCGTCTCTGGTGGTAGAATTTTTAACATGGATGTAATTATACATTCAATAGTGTGCAAGGTAATACAAATTACAGTCTGATTATGGATCAAATCTGCCCATTAAAATCCTGAAAAATGTCACCTTTCAGATCCTCATTCAGAATAAGGATTTAGTACCGCCTCTTCATCAGTATTCAGAATAAGGATGTTTGTGTGTTTAAGTATTGGTGGTTTCAGTTGTGAAGGAGAGATATTTTGTACCAGTTGTATGTTATCTATACATGTAGCATGTTGGGCGAGCATTTATAGATATATTGCCTTTGAATCATATTGAGGTAAATTTATTGTGATGCTGTTAACACAGATACTTTCTGGAAATTTATATCTCCTAAAGTGTTGTTTTGTTCCAAGTGTTGGGAGAAGACTTACGTGTATAATTTTTAGGTAGTCACAAATTTGAATGCGGGTTAATACCACTTTGGCATTACTTCAGCCATATTGCAGCAACCTGTTTTGAAAATCCAAGTCTTAACTTGTGAACATTTTATGCAAATTTCTGAATTCCAATCAGTAATTCATTATGTATAATACTAAGGCAAGAAATTTTCTGAAAAATGTTGAATTAAAATAGTTCCCTTGTATAGCATTAAGACGTGTCGACTCAGTCAGCCATGGTATGGAAGGACCACGAAAAGACATAAACATGAATTTCAACAAATAATTTGTATTGCTTTTTCATTGTAACAGGACTAGTTTTGAGGAATGTTATTCCAGTGAGGATGGCTACACATCCTGTGATAATTCCCACGACGTCTCATAGTGTGGCAACATTTCCTGTGACAACGCATCCTGTGGCAACCATTCCAGTGCCAGTGCGTCCTACGACTGCCAATCCCATCCCAAGCAAACCTGTAACTTTGAAAACAATAGGTCATGATAAGTTTATCATAATTGATTCCCCATGATACGACAAAAAAACATCACTGTGGAGGTCATTAGATGTCCGAAAAATCAACGAGGCACAAGATCCCACGGCTGCCACCAAATTGATACATACTTGCGTATTAAAAAATACACCATGTTCTGTCAAGGGCTGATATGTTTGTGTGAAATGTTTATGTAAATATTTTGTAGTGACAGATGCAGTGTTCTTGGCGCTTCCGTAACTGGTGCTGTTTTGTCTAGCATTCGCTAAAACTTTTTACATTTTGTCTATGACAAGGCCAGGGGCCACTTTCACAAAGCGGCATACGACATTTTTTATCGTACATTTGTTGAACCATGTTTTGTACGTTAATATTAATGCATCATTGTCCTGTATGTACAATATTGTGCAAGTACGACATCTTTGTGAAGGTGGCCACTGAATTTCGGTATACGACTCCATCATCTTGCTGGACTTGCACAGAAAACATTCTTAAGCTGCTCACTTTTAATCACCGACACTTGTGTTCTCTCTAGTTTTCAGTACATTGTATATGTAAGTATTACAAATTCGTTTTTGGGACAGACTTTTCAAGAATCGCATTAATACCTGAATAGTGACAAGATGGTGACAATTGGTAATTGATGTAGACAGGAGCTCTGCGCACAACAGAACATGCTGTTTGTTGACAAGTTATTATCATAAAGACTTAATTTACTGTTTACTGGTTATTGTTACACGTGATAGTCAAATTTTATGAATCACTGTTTTTGAAGTGTTTATTTCTGAGTATCTTTATGGATATTAAATGTATACTGTTGTGAACTGTTCATGTGGTTTACTATGGCATATACTTTTTCAAGCCTGAAATGTATTAGGAGTTCCATTTCAATGGAAATTTTTGTGTGTGCTTTCTAGCTCATGTGACTGTAGGAGCCCTGTATATTGCTCCACATAAATGTGCCATTATTTCTTGAATGTTTTTGTAATTCATCTAAAAGTCAAAATTATGACTAACAGATTGGCAAGGTTCAGATAGACGTGTGTTTCACATGTCATTTTGAGGCTGAGCATTTTGCAGAAAATTCACCATATGACGTTGCCTTTTGCAGTATATCTTCTTCATTTTGTGCATGCTGTGTCCTAATAAATTATTGGGCCCTGTTGATTTTAACTACAACAATAATCTTTGCAACAGTGTTGTTGTTGTGGTAGTTTTGCTGAATAACCATTCATGGAGTAGAGGTTGGGGGTTGAAGATCAAGATTGGTGCACGTTTCATTGAGTTCTTGTGTTCACCTGAGTATAGTTTGGTCCAAGCATTTGCAGAATGAGTGCAATCGGGTTAAATTCTGTCCTGCAATGTTCCTGGTTCGTGGATCCACAAAACCACCATCAGTGCGATGAAGGTTCACTAAGATTGCATATATAGCAGCTAACTGGGTACTGATTTTAATGCTTTGCTGAGTAAGTGACTGCGTGTGTGGAACTCCATTACAAAATTCTTCGTACAAAGTTTTGTGGAAGTACTTCCAGAGTTACAAAGGTGTTACATTTAAAAAATAATTTGTGAAAACTAATACGTGTATGGAACACTGTTGCTTTCCCATTATTGAAGTATTACCCTAGCTTCTCTGTCCTTTGCCCATTGCAATGCACATTTTGAAGTATTACCCTAGCTTCTCTGTCCCTTGCCCATTGCAATGCACAGTTTGAAGTATTACCCTAGCTTCTCTGTCCTTTGCCCATTGCAATGCACAGTTTGAAGTATTACCCTAGCTTCTCTGTCCCTTGCCCATTGCAATGCACAGTTTGTCCTGTTGCATGGCACACTTTGCAATGTTACCATGCACACTGTGCCCTGTTATTGTGCATACTTTGACCTTCACTCCATTACCTGCACACTTTGACCTTAGTGCCAGTAACCTGCACACTTTGACCTTGGCTTCATTACCCTTCAGACTTTTCCTTTGCCACGCTCACTCATTCCATTACTATGACCACTTCAAACTTTTGCAATTCCTCTCATCGTGTCCTGTGCACTTTGTCTTGTTTCAGCTGAGAAATGTCTTTAATCCCATATTTTCATTTCCTTTGCTGAAGCCCACATGCATGAAGCCCTTGTAGCATCATGGTATGTCCTCTTAACTACCCTGACTACCAACATAGAAAGCATAAGATCACCATATCAGTAACATGTCAACCTCTTGCAGACTTTGTGGAAGTGCACTCTGATGGCTAGCCCATGGTAATTAGGTCATCTTGTATATTTTGCTCCAGTGTTTGTTTCTACATTTGGCTGCCGGCCTCAATGGCTTTGTTAGGATTAAGGACGTTTATTTCACATGGCATATCAGACTCATATTGTTTTGTATTTTTGAGTCACTGATCCTGTAGAGTGCATTTAATCTTTCATTCTAGCCTATTTCTAAACAGCATTTTGTCACCCAGTGACAGTTGCGATATTATGATCTTAGTGCTGTATGGTGTAATGAGTTAAGGAGATGTATCTCTTCATTTTCACCTATATATATAGAAATCCTGCGCCTTGATTTGACCATTTGCCATGCGTCTTTCGTTACCCGCTGATGTTCTCATGTGTCGTATTGTAAACAATAAAAATGATACCAGCAGCATTGTGTGGAATTGTTTTCTTGTCTTGGCTTGAAGAATGAAAGAAGTAGAGCACAGTTTAAAGGGTGTACCCTGTCTCTCCCGCTCTTTTTTGTCAAAATACATTTAACTGTAATGGGAATACAGATTCCCTCTTCTCACATGGTGAGTCTGTCTAGTAAATAGAATATACATATCTTTACTTTCCTGCCACAAAAAAAATAAAATAAAACTCAAGAGAAATGTAATTACATTTCAAACCTATATCTGAAGCAATACATCTTATAATCCCTTCAGTATGACTGGTTGATTGGATGCCAGTTATATAGTTTGACTGGTTTAAGTTAGTGAAATTGGTTTCAAGTGAACAAGTCTTAAATCTTCAATGATTTGTTATACATGTAGTTAGCACAAACCAACCTCACTGTGATGGCCTGGTGTTCATGGATTTCTCTTGTAACGGAGACTTTCCCAGTTCTGTCATACCTTCAACTTTATTATTTGTAATCTGCGTAGATCACTGGATTTGTGCTCAGCATACATCTGCGCGCATGCGCTAAAACTGTCGACTAGTCAAATGAAAACAGGACATCTGCTACGTCATGCGCTAGTATCAATCAACAAACATTTTTTGAAACAGGTTTGTCCAATTTCGCATCGACAAATCACACCATGTGAACCAAGTTTCAGGGAACTGGTTGATCTGTTGTCAGCTATGTGACTGGTTGAGGCATGATATCAGCACACTGGTTGGGGTATGGTGTCAGCTATACTGTGAATGGTTGGGGTATGGTGTCCGCTTTACCGTGACTGGTTGAGGCATGGTATCAGAATACTGACTGGTTGGAATATATCAGCTATACTTTGACTGGTTGGGGTATGGTGCTTTACTGTGACTGGTTGGGGTATGGTGTCAGCTACACTGAGTTGCTGAGGCATGGTATGAGTAAACTCTGACTGGTTGGAATATGATGTCAGCTATACTGTGGTTGGGGCATTGTGCCAGTTATGCGACTGGTTTGGTCCTGTTGGCTCTAATGCGACTGGGTGGGACACAAGTGTCATCTATTGGGGATGTGGAGGAGGGGATGAGCATGTTAGAACTGCTGAGTGGAGCATTGGTGAGCTTACTGGAACTGTGTGGAGTGTGGGGTGAATCTACTGGGACTGCTATGTGGAGCATGGGGTGAATCTGCTGGGACTGCTGTGTGGAGCATGGGGTGAATCTATTGGGGCTGCTGTGTGGAGCAAGGGGTGAATCTAGTGGAACTGCTGTGTGGAGCATGGGGTGAATCTACTGGGACTGCTGTGTGGAGCATGGGGGTGAATCTACTGGGACTGCTGTGTAGAGCATGGGGTGAATCTGCTGGGACTGCTGTGTGGAGCATGGGGTGAATCTACTGGGACTGCTGTGTGGAGCATGGGGTGAATCTACTGGGACTGCTGTGTGGAGCATGGGGGTGAATCTACTGGGACTGCTGTGTGGAGCATGGGGTGAATCTACTGGGACTGCTGTGTGGAGCATGGGGGTGAATCTACTGGGACTGCTGTGTGGAGCATGGGGTGAATCTGCTGGGACTGCTGTGTGGAGCATGGGGGTGAATCTACTGGGACTGCTGTGTGGAGCATGGGGTGAATCTACTGGGACTGCTGTGTGGAGCATGGGGCGAATCTACTGGGACTGCCGAGTGGAGCGTAATGAAACTGTGGAGCATGGGGTGAATCTATTGGGGCTGCTGTGGAGCATGGGTGAGCGTACTGGAACTATGTGGAATATGGGGTGAATCTATTGGGACTGATGTGAGGAGCATGGGTTATATTTCAAAAGCATTGCAATTTTTTATTCAGGTGGGGAGGTGGGGACATCAATACAAAACAAAATCACAGCATTTACAATAATAAAACATCCCTTTACTTCAGGTTTATTTTTCAAAACAAAAAAGAAAATGAAAAATAATGATTTAATGATATCATACACTGAGAATGTTTGCACACAGTACATGTATTTAAATAAATATCCCCAGACAAAAGCATAATAAATAGTTCCAGTTATAACTACTGTACAACAAAATGGGATTAGAACAAGCTTCCAATCAGTAAATCAAACTGACAGTTCTGTTATTTTATGTTGATGACAGGAACACTGAAAAAAGGAAAACAACTCATTTCTTACACTACATTGCTGAAAAATAACTACCAAAATTTCTATTAATTTTGTACATTTCATAAATGCAGAACATGATTCAATGATTTTCACTGTTTTCTTGTCAAATCATGTAATAGTACCAGTCTGAGAAAACTGGACAAAAACCTGGTAATCCATGAAAATTCCACCTGTCCGGTACGCACATGATGAAAGCATAAAGGTTGAGACTTTGATTCATGCAAACAAATTTCTTGACAGTTAGTGCTCCAGTTAAATGGCAAGTTGAAATTTGTTACCATACAAACCTGTAACCATTCCAAATGATGTATTCACTGACTTAGTATGGACTTCAAACAACACGAGAAGATGACCAAATTTTCAGGGGCGTAACAGCCGAGGGAACTGACCCCTGGCAAATTTTGGTACCTTCCCACGCTGAGGCAGCTGACAAACGGTGAAACCTCTGAGCATGACTAGGTTTATGACACTGGTAAGGAGATTGCTCAAGAGCTTGGGGTGTACCCTGTAGAATGTCTTTAACCACTGAGCCAACTGGAGCCCAGACAGTGAGATGAAGAAGTGAGCATCCCATTAATAGTTGTATAAGATGTCCATTCCTCTTTAAACTAAAGTCTCATGACCAACAAAATATGCAAAAAATAAACCACAGGCAATTACGAAAGCCCGTTTGTGTTACAGTGAAAAACAAAATTTATGGGTGAAAATGTCAGAATTTTGACTGTTTCCCCCATTTTTTTTTTTTTTTCTCACCATGGCACGAGTGGGCTTTTGTGGGCAACAACTAATAATGTTTAACAGACCTCTGGCTAGTGGGGAATTATGTATGTCTGTTGTATTCGTATCGCCTATAAAAGTCCTCATGAAATACGCGAAATGCTGTGTGCCAGCACTTTGAAATAATAGTCAATATTAAGCAACATTTGGCGCAAACATAGTTTACTTGCCAATATGGATGGTTGTGAGAAGTTGCAAGTATGACGTATCCAGTTTGCAACAAAATCCGACAGGCATTGGCGTGACTAGATGCTGCGCATCCCTTTGGCTGAGCTTAATACCTTCACTAGCCTTTGTGGCTAACAGTGAAGTATAGAGCAACAGTGAAGTATAGAGCAACAGTGAAGTATAGAGCAACAGTGAAGTATAGAGCAACAGTGAAGTCACAGCAATGCACAAGGTCTAGGTTATCTCTGAGATCATTCGAACATGCTCCAGCTTGGATTCCATATTTAATATAACTGTGCTGAATCCTTACGTTCACTAACCTGGAACTCGGCCCTGTCACCTGGCTTGTCCTCTAAGGGTCAAGGCTGTACGCCACGAAATCAAGTTTTTCTGTGATCTTCAAATCATTCTTACTTCATATGACCTCAGCATGCGGAAATAATAAATGTCGCAATTCACATAAACGTAACCGACTTATTCACTCAGACAGCAGCATAACATTGAAAACTGGCATTTTCAGATCATGCGACATCATTGCTAGGGTGGATTCAGCTACTTTTTGAAAATTAAAATCAATTTTTTTCAAAATAGTTACATTTTCCTTAGGTGCATTGTAAAACCACATATTATTATTCAGACTCCACACAAGCTGTCAATCACCCTTTTTATTGTGTACATCTTCTTAGTTTCAATGCAAACGTTATATGAATTTATCTTTCTTGTCAGATTGAAATGGAAAGTGGCCTCAAGCAAAGTTTGGCTTGCAGATAATCGGCCAGGTAATTGTGATGTTATGGTCTATAGTATCCAAGGTTAAGTAAATGATACGAAGTCAGAATTACCGCAGGACGGAAGGAAACTGTTTTTGTAATGCACAGTTTTGATTTAATGAGGACAACACTCTCGAAAGAGTTTCAGGTTAGTAAACTGCAGAGCTGGGAAGAGTGAAACAGATCTTAAATCCAGGTCTCAACCAGGTTTTCAGAAATAGATCTCAAACCCAGAAAAATGCCTGCAGTCACACCTAACCTGACTCCTCCATTCTCGCAGGATTCCTTAGTCCTAATTATCGGTGGTAGCCTGTGTATAATATGAAATCACAGGCACTCAGTGACAAAAATGTGCTGGAACCTCAAATTTTCTACCGTTTGGCAATCTCTCTTTACATAGCCTCAGGGGTTCTCCCACTCAAGTGTAACAATTCTATTCAGCAGTACTGTGTACCTACAACCCGTTTAAGACCGCATGTACCATTAGATCATAGGTCATACAACCATCATCCCGTGTAATCCATATGTACATGTAGCCCCTTGGGGTATGTTCTGTCTTGCCTGATCAAACAACATGACATCATGCCCTGTCCCAAATCACACACATCTCAGTCCTCCCCTAAAGTCAAAGCTATCTGCACAGTATCCCTCCGTCAGCATACAGAAGCACAGCCTTGCTGATGTGAGAAAATGTGTCTCTTTTCAAACCATATCCCCGAGATGATAGATTAAGTGGAAGTGTCCACCAGTGGACAGTCAGTAAAACACCACAGTGTGTAGGATGGGCCTGTGGGACCGGCCTTCAAACTCTTGCAGGATGTCATCTATATCATTGTCTATATCATCACAGGCTGCCAACTGAAAACAGAGTAACGTTACTGAATACAGACAAAGCAACATAACTTTATATAGAAAGAGGGCTGATTAAAAAATAACAATACTGAATACACTGCTGTGCTGAATACAAAATAACAATATGACTGAACACAGGACAGTACTCAATACAAAACAGCTGTTGAATACAAAATATTACTGAATACAGTGCTGTAGTCAATACAGATGAACAGTATTGCTTTTAATAACTAGGGACCTGAGAATATCACAACACGAAATCCTATATGAAGGACCTGTCAGCCATTGTTTCAAATTAGTCAATCATATTGTGTCAATGACTAAAGAGAGTTAAGCCACGGATAAGTGGAGTTTCTAGGGCTATATACATATGTATAGTGCCACTAATTCCTTACTTTCTTCAAGTACTCCATGTTTTGCAATAAAAATCAACTGGCTTTAAGTACAAAAATTCACATTTTTGTGCCTGTTAAATGGATTGTAGTGAATCAAATTTGTAAGATATGAAGTATGTGTACACACTGAAACAGCTTACCAAAGAGCATATATCAAGGATAATAAAAGCGCCTAAGGTGGCATCTTCATGGTTATCTTGTATTTCAATGTTAATGATGTGGACAGATTGATTTTCTTCCTTCAATCGTTTCTCCATATCTGCAAAGAAAAATCCATTCAGGGCAGCTGATTACATGATTAATGAATGTACACATCTGATACAAAGCACAAACCCAATATGGCCCTCAGCTTTGACAAACCAGTGAAACCAATGATTTTCATGAATCTACACATCTATACGCCGATTAATCAGTCTTAAATAAATTCCTTTATAGACACAGCATACTGCACAGTGAAGGCTGAATACCATAAATATTGTTCGAGTGAGAGGTGGAAATGACAACCCATGAGCTGCGAAGTGTCGAGTGGATTATCATGTCTACCTTTTGTGAGAACAATATTTAGGTATTCAACCTTCACTGTGCAATATTCTATTTATTATTTATATCCTGATATTTTCTCTACATGTATATAAATTCGTATCAGTTTATCTTTTGCATCCGTGAAAAAAATAAGAAATGTGCCATCTTCATCGTATTTCTGATTCTATTCATACGCGCTGCAATTTCAATCAGGTCTGCGCTCACAAAACCTTTTTACAGTTTTAAACGCAGTCTGTAAGTAATTTCACATTCTACAAAGGTGCTTAATGCTAATGCAATATAATTATTTACGTAAATTAAGCACATGAAGAATTTCTACCTCTTTTTTTTTTTTGGCAAACTATATATTGCGCAGAAGTGCACGGCCTTGTGATGGTATCAAGGTCTTCAGCAGTGTAATAGCAAAATGTAATAGAAAAAGTGATATCTAACTGGTGAAGATATCATTTTTATCAGCAAAGGAAATACTGGGATTTCACTGATGTATAAATAATAAAATAGCTTTACTACACTGATAACAGCACTATTCAATAACACAACGTAACAGCATATTTAAAGACTTACCCAGTCCAACATATCTAGGGATAGGTTATTGTTACATGTACTGTTGCACAGAGACTTTCGGGCCAGACGACTTGTGCACTTGATAATCACATTGTAGCAGTGGATTATCACATTGTAGCAGTGGATTATCACATTGTAGCAGTATTTAGCAAAGTTCACTGCACATAGGATACAAAATGCTTAAATCCTTTAAGTCCATGGCCAGTCTCTAGGATGAGACATCTGTGCACCTTTTGCAACCACTGGCACCGACAATTGTAGGAAAATCTGAGTCAAACTTGGACATAAAGTCTGTTTAGAGCTACCAGGTTAATACCTCATTCATGTTGTGAAATCTAAAAATATGTCATAACCTTACTTGAGTATTACAAGCTACAGAACAATCAACTTGCAAAGGTGGACAACAATGTTTGTTTTGAAAGCTTATCCTGGAGTTAAGTAAAAGTATAAGTAGGAGAGGCTTACAAAATGAGATGAAATTGACAGCGAGTTGATGTGCCTTGACACGATAGGTCAAAGATGGGTGCACATGCGCAGTGTGCGAAATCCATGCCTTCATGTGTAAAATGTCCCCTGTTAGGTTTTGAGCAGGTTGTGAGATAAAATTGTGTGAAATACTGCGAAGTTATCTGCAAATGTAATTCACCTGATCTTCAGTATGAGTTTTGGCTGGAATTTTCGTTCCGCCAACTTGCTCACTGGAAGGTTTTATTACAATTCAGGGAGTTTTCTATCCTCTCAGCTGTGACCCAGACCTTACCCAATATTAAAAGTTCACTGCAGATTTCTTCCTTACATATTATAGAGTTCTGAAACCATGAGTAGGCACACAGAGAAGCTTTCAAGTACAAGATCAGATTAAATCACGGTATCATGTTAACCTTGTCCATATTCGAGTGGACAATGGAAATTAAACTTCAGGGCTTTCTGTGTATTTGAGGCTTACACTGGATTAATTCGAAGTTGAGTGCCAGGATGACGTCCTTCCAAGTATCAATGAAAAATGCCTTCTTCAGGTGAGTAAATATCTGGCGTGCTAGCTGGCAAACGATTTAATATGCTGTACAATAGTATACAAATCACTTTTTTAATGTCCAGTAATATCTGGCGTGCTAGCTGGCAAACGATTTAATATGCTGTACAATAGTATACAAATCACTTTTTTTAATGTCCAGTAGCAGGTTAATTGCCTAAATTTGACTTTCAGGCAAGAACAAGGTGAGGTCATGGAAAGGACTTATTTAATAAAAAAATAAATGATGATTTCAACAAACCTCTGAATTCTTACCTTCTACAACTTGATCAAAAACCCTTTCTTCACAGGTAAAAATCACATCAAAGCGATCTCTATTGTTTTGGTATCGCTCAGGTCTTTGTTTAATTCTTCGATTTCGATCCAGCATGTGAAGTATCCCATTTTGAGTATATCTGAGCAACTGGATTCAAGGGCAATATAAACAGGTGCTTTCAAACACTGCAAGCTCATCTTCCTTACAAATCTATTAGATTAGACCATTACTGTTAGGTCCAAACATATTATTTATTTATTTATTTGATTGGTGTTTTACGCCGTACTCAAGAATAGTTCACATATAGAACAGCGACCAGCATTATGGTGGGAGGAAACTGAGCAGAGCCCAGTGGAAACCCACGACCATCCGCAGGTTACTGCCAGACCTCCCCACGTAGGGCCAGATCAAACATATGCAGATGTACACTTATCCAATTTGGAACCCTAAAAATTAAATACAGTAAATGATCATGACAATTTCTCCTTATTCTGAGAGTTCTATTAATTTTAGAAAGGCGTTTTGAGGTTTGCTTGGAATATGGAATGATATTCTACTGGAAAATTGAACATTTTGGCTCCAAAAATTATATTTTTTTGACATTTATTTGCCTCTGCAAATGCATTTTTGTGGACGAAATTTTAGGTCACTTAGGGTGCTTTCAAGCGCAACAAAATTGATTCACTTAAGAACCAATAAAAGGTTCTTTGAACCTATGTCTTTTTTTTTAAAATAGAAACCTTAAATAGGTACTTTCAAACTCTATATACCAATCTAGTCTGCCACTGTGAACATGTGGTTTTAAACATTATATATCAGTCTACTTTAGAAGTGAAATCAACACTACATGTACATATCAATCTAGTTAATACCTGTAAACAGGTGATTCTAAATCATACATGTAATCTACTTTAAAACTGTAAACATATTCTTCTCTAAATATAACGTCACAAATCTACTCTGAAACTGTAAACACAGCGCAATTTAATAACACCATTAACTTTGATTTATTTATTTATTTGATAGGAGTTTACGCCTTACTCAAGAATATTTTATGCGACCAGCATTACATCATGAAATTTGACTGACATAACCTTTCTACAAGATCAAAATAAAGAAGTAAGGGTTATTTTAACAGAGGATACAGTTCCCTGTCTCGCCTCAGCAGATCTTTGTACATCTCATCGTATGTTGTATTGAAATCGTAGACGTTTGGTTTGTCTGGTGAAGGCCCTGGTAACTTCACTTGGCTACCAGTTCCAAATGATCGTACTTTGAACCCCTTTTTACTGAAACAAGAAAAAGATGTATTAAGCAATAATTCTCCTTTTCAGTAACATATTAAAATGCATGGGAAAACTAAGTTTGGACAAATTGCTTTCTGATTCAAAATGAGAACTACAGTTGTGACATTGATTGACAGATTGAGACATAAGAAAAAATCATTGAGAATATATAAAAAGCCTTGAAAACTTAAATAACTATTAACAATCATGAATGGGGATCAAGCAAAAAACTTAATTCAATATCAAACCATTTGTTTTGTCTTTTTTTTTTTCAGCAAAACACCTATGAACAATTAACGCCACAATACATGGATCAAGGGCAAGCAGAGTTTGGATAGTTTACACAATCCCACAAGTTTTACTCTGGTTAAGAGGTTATTAATGCTTTACACAACTGAGCCATGCAATTAAGGACTGATTCTACATCCTAAAAATCATATGCAGACAACAGTTGTCATATATAACATCTTCAATTAACTGCTGGTAAATGCCACATGGTGGCAGTCAGTCTTACTCATGGAGAAAACTATGCAGGTAGAGCCCAGTGGAAATATGTAGGCCTATCTGTCTAGTCACAACTGATAAGCAGACCAGGGACAGCCTGATTCAAATCCTTCGTCAAAGACTACCACATTACATCAGTGTGCCCGAATGGGACGTCAGTGTTGAGTGAATGTAATACGAATTCTGGTACTGGTACCAGTACCTGTAGAATGTAATACCAATTCTGGTACTGGTACCAGTACTTGTAGAATGTAATACCAATTCTGGTACTGGTACCAGTACCTGGAGAATGTAATACAAATTCTGGTACTGGTACCAGTACCTGTGGAATGTAATACGAATTCTGGTACTGGTACCAGTACGTGTAGAATGTAATACGAATTCTGGTACTGGTACCAGTACTTGTAGAATGTAATACCAATTCTGATACTGGTATCAGTACCTGGAGAATGTAATACAAATTCTGGTACTGGTACCAGTACCTGTGGAATGTAATACGAATTCTAGTACTGGTACCAGTACCTGTAGAATGTAATAAAAATTCTGGTACTGGTACCAGTACTTGTAGAATGTAATACCAATTCTGGTACTGGTACCAGTACATGGAGAATGTAATACAAATTCTGGTATTGGTACCTGTACCTGTAGAATGTAATACAAATTCCATGAATTTCTATAACAATTAAATCTTCCTGTTTTTTTTCCTTCCACTTCTCTCTTTTTTTTTAATTTATACTCAGAAGGGTGACTTAAACATCCCACTGGCAAATGAATAAATATGTGACTGTCATTAATTATCATCCAAACATTTCACACTCGGGACATATTGTCCTACCGAGTGTGACAGAACGTTTTGCACCCCTAGGACTCAAGCCTTGGTACGAAGAGTTGTACATAAAGGGCACTATGCTTAGTGATAACAATTACTTAAGACAATAACCCACCTAAGACAGCTATGCGCTTCCATACTTCTGTTTTGATTACTGGAACATACTACGGCTAACCTCAAGTCGTTCTGCATTTTGGCGGAGAAACAAAATAAGAAGTAAAAGGAGCGTAAAATAGCTTAAGAAGAAATTAAGGAAGTTTTATGGGGTAGAGTGAGAGAAAAACTATAAAAGGATGGACTGTCCGATCATTTAAATCAGTCGGATTGTCTTCCTATAAGTGTATCGTTTTATAAAACATCTTCTCAACACAGGAAACCAGGTGGACAAGGCCATCTCAATGAGAATTTGTAAACCAGGATTGATGTGAACTACGGAAGTGTGAAAATCAAAAAAAAAAGGAAAAATAGAACAGCAGGCTTCGTGTAGATTAGAGTTCAGGGAATTAATATTAATTACTGTAAAAGTTAAATATATGTTTTCAAAATAAGACACGTGTTTTCCAAATTCATTTATTCTTTTGATAGCCAAGATAGTTTTTCGTTAATCTTTCACCAGTAAACGAGTTCGCTTTTTGTATGTATCCACAACCGGAGCCATTTTGACTCGATGTTGATAACGCATCGCATGTGTTTGTGACTTATGCCGCGAAAAGATCGTGAAATGAAATCCAGTCTTTCGCGATGATCGAAAAATATTGCTCTTTAGATCAAATGGTAAATGATTACATTATTATTTTGTTCACAAATGAAGTGGTGCTACATGCAAGAGTTGAAGACAGCTTGCGGGTATTTTGCAAGGAGTCGTTCAGTGTAGTATTAGTACAACAACGACACATTTATTCTCTTGGCATGGAAAATTAATCCAAATTTTCAAGATCGAGTACCTTGTGCATTTTTTTAGTGGTAAAAAGATCTTCAGTTTTCAGCGCAGAGAATCATGAGCAGTAGAATTCTCTGAACACTTCGCTTTTCATCCATCATGGCGTGTTTGCGTACACTCGGTCAAGATCATTTGCTAGATCAAGATTTTTCTAACTACTGCTATGTTTTTGATTTGTAAAGATGATGTCACGTTGTAGAGTGGTGTCAATTCGTTTCTGAAGGACGAGGAAAATCTATAAAGCGGGCCTGCAAAAAGGTCATCAACAGTGTCTTTACAACCGGTGCTAGTTTTTGGCATTGATTTACTTCCAAGTTGATTTGAACTGACTTCAGGAGGGAAAATCTTTGGTGGAAATAAGTCATTATGGTTAAATCATAGTTTAGCAAGTTACATATAGAATGAAAAAAAAAAAAAAATTAAAATGATAACCTTTTTCAGTCACAAGGACACAGGAACTGCTGGTTCAAAGCCAGCCTTAGACAGGGAATTTGCATGTTCACCAGCTTTCATTTAGTATGAGATCATGTTGATATTAAGCAGGAAGATCCCTTATCTTCTACTAAAATGGCATGCATATATGTACATATGTGATTGTTGGGTTACCTACATCACTGACATTTACTCTACCTGTAAAGTTGACTGCTATCATATAAATGAAAAATTCTTGAGTGTGATATTAAACATCAGTCAATCAGTCATTGCCCTGTTACATTTAAGGGCCTGAATTTTGCAAGTAGTTAGAAGAATCTAAATTGAGTTATGGGAATGCAGAGAATCCAGTTTCAGAGCCTGGGGAAATGCATATTTCAGATAGTGTATGTTTCATCTGACTGATCTTGAACAAAATCAAAGCCTTCTGTCAAGTTTTGCTCCCACATATAATGGCCATACTTCGTACCTGTGAACTCAGTGGATTGGCAAGTTGCAATTGGAAGCTTAGCATTGTTACCAGTCAGTGATCAGAATTCACACTGCAATGACACAACATATCAAAATGGCAACAGAGCCAAATGTGGTAACATATATGTCGTTATTGTACAACAGTACGCTAGGGAAGACATCACATAACAGTTACAGGTACCCTTGGCAGAGTTAAAGACCATTGAATAGTCTTTCAGGAGTGTTTATGTTAGGAATTTATAAGATTTTGAATACTGACTGACACGAGAATCAAGTTAGATTCTTGTAAATTGTGAATTTGTAGGCAAATCGATTTGTAAATTCATGTCACAATTCAGGTCCTGCATTTTAACACAAGTTATGTAATTTAGGCTGTGTTGAAAGTCCTTGAAATATGTTCACATATGTTCCTATGATTATTTTTTTAAACTAAAGATCCTAAGTGTAGTTGAGTGGAACAAAGGATTGTTTCTGACTGTTGACTGGCTCAAGCTCCAGGGATTTTCACATCTCATGGGTCTGCAATTATTGCGACAATAAAGCTGAGAATGCCTGTGAAGTGGGCCTCCATGTGAAAAAAAAAAGAGATGAAAGAATTACTGTGCATAGTTTAATATATGATATTGTTGTGAACATTTCAGAACTGACGTTTGGCCCTCGCCATAGTTCACAGTGTGCAGTGTGTCATGATGCAGGCTGTACAGATGATGAACATGATGAGAGGGCCTCCACCGGGCCCTCGAGGACCCCCACCCCGGGGTCCCATGGTGGCAGGCCCACGTGGCTCCCCGGGACAGATGGGACAAGGGCCACGGTCCTACTACAATCCCAGAATGCCTCTCCAGCAACAGAACAGGGCGCCAGGAAATTACGGTTATCGTCAAAGAATGGAAGCCAGCCAAAACCTGATGTTTGATGGCAAGAGAATGCGAAAAGCTGTCCACAGGAAAACTGTAGATTATAACTCATCTGTGATAAAATACTTAGAGGTAAGTGTGAAATTACTGTTCTTTTAAAGTTCATTTATTTCATTGTACTTTGTATAAATATAGTTTAACATTAATACCATTGTTATGTTGTCCAACATGTTCTTGGTTATGGGGTGAAATGACCAGCCAGTGACAATGTGACTAAACTTCACTGTGAGAATAAAATAAATTAGGGGATGTTGAAGTATTTATGGTTAACTATCTTTTGTCTGATTTTGTGTCTTCGTAGAATCGTGTATGGCAAAGAGATTTTCGAGACGCAAGACAAATCCAGCCAGACCGACTTTATACATTAGAGGTGAGTGAGAAGTCCTCACAGTTAGACACTTTGCAAGTCAGTTGTAACAAGCAGTGACTGTTCTACTTCGTTAAACCTTAGCACTTGTATTTTTACCTTGGTGATGCTTTGGATGCCCCAGGTCCTGAATACGAGTAGTACTGTACACAATTCCATAGACATGAAATGAGATGGTACCTAGGATTGTTAACTCTCAAACGGGTATATAGGTATCAACCCTTCAGATAAATTGGATTTTATCTTATAAATGATAGGCCACCATTGTGTAGGTGAAATATTCTCGAGTACGGTATTAAACAGCAACCAAATAAATAGATATATATATATAAATGATGGTATGAGTGGCACGTGTAGCTCTCACTGTGAGTGATGTTGCTAGGTATTTATCCTGGGTGTCTGACATAATATAATCTGAAAGCCACAGTAAACTTGTGTCCATGGGCTGCATGCAATTTTATTTCACATGGCTATTAATTTAATGTTCAGAACACTTGGGTGGCCTAGTAGTTGAGTGTCCACCTCGAAGTCAGGAGATCTGGGGTCAATCCATGGGGAGGATCGTAATTGTTGTTGCCTCACTTGGCGCTCAGTGCTGGGAGGCTAGAGCAAGGAAACAATACTAGTCGGCCCTGTGTCAGTATAAGGTGACCGGGTGGGGTGTCATGTTTGTGGTCTTCAGCATGATACTTCGGTGTCAATGTTCATCATCTGCTAAACAGTGTTAATCTGTCACAGTGTTAATTCCGTTTTACAATTTCATGTCCTCTTTCAGCTCGTTCCGCCGTCATGTATGTTAAGTAACCCGATGAATGCTGTGACAACTAAATTTGTCAGAACTTCAACAAATAAATTCCGGTGTCCAATCTTTGTGCTCACGGTAGGTTCAATGACACATTATGCAGTGATTTTGTTAGCAACCCAATTCCATTGAGATTAAGACACTTAAAATTACAAAATTTTAATGAATACAGAACCAAAGTGGATGTAAGTATATTGATGGAATAAATATTTATTGCATGTGTTGTTTCAAAATCCGGATTTATGAAAATTGCTTTCAGTGCCAGAAATACCCGCAGAACCTGTAGCCTGATTAAAAAAAAACAAACTAGTTTATTGTGGGCTTCCCCAGAATTACCACTCTTGTCATACAACAGTATTTATGATGTACTAGGAGGTGTGACCTTGTCTGCTGAAGATTCTATTCATAAGTTATGTTGTGACAAGAGAATGTAGTAAACTGATGACATAGCCGTTTAGAGTTATTAAATGTTGACAGGTCAGTGGTTTTGAACTACTCAGCTAAATTATAATGTACCCATTCCACAGAGCTGGCCCAAACTGGTTGTTGTATTTCATTAGGTCTTTCAATGAATTTCCTGTCTATATAGGTGATACCTGGTCTTCCCAAATCAGTTTACAAAACTAAAAGTTGCTAATTTTAATACTAGTTTTCCCTAGAACAGAATTTTAATATCGATCAAAAGGTCTCGGTTTCAGAAAGCCTCATGCAAAGCAAGGCATAGTGTTTTCATAATTAGGGAGTGCATTGTAAAAATGTGTTTATATAACACAGTTATGTGGCATTTGTGAGAGAGTGACCTCAGTGGAAGAAATTCAATGGGCTCTGTTGCATTTCAAGACCTTCACTGTGGACTTCCACAGGCCTTGAGACAAAATTAAGACACTGATAACAAAGCAGATCACAGTATAGATTGGTGTATTTACTGAAGTTTTTTTTTTTTTTTGTTTCCAGTGGACACCGGAAGGACGTAGATTAGTCACAGGGGCTTCTAGTGGTGAATTCACTCTCTGGAATGGTCTCACCTTTAACTTTGAAACAATCTTACAGGTAATTTCTGTAATCCATATAAATTGCAATTTTCCTACAACATTCCCTGATTGTTATCTAAAGAGCTGTGTTAAATCTAGGATAAACATGTAACATCATTTGTGAAGAGGACATCTTTCCTGAACAATTAATCAAATGCTTTTCCAAAAGTGCAACTGAAAAACACGAAACCTAAAGATTCTGTGAACAAACTAGATTCATATTTTCAAATAACGACTTACCTGGGCTGTGCTCGGTTTTCTACCACCATAATGCTGGCTGATGTCGTACAAGTGAAATATTCTGGAGTTTGGCGTAAAACACCAGATAAATAAATCAAATAAAGATGCAGTCACAAATTCTTTGGTTTAATGGTAGGAAGATATTACAAATGGCCGAAAATATTGTTTTTAGTTCTCACAAGAACAGTACTTGTGATATTCAAACCTCATTGTGTAGTTAAGCATTCTCTTTATTACAAGATGGTTTCCTCCCACCAATATGTTGGTCTCTTGACATAGAAGTGAAGTATTTTTGAGTATACCGTATAATACCAAGCTTGAAATGGATTTGATTGTCTACACTATTTAACCCATATAACTGAAGCCCTCAAAAACAAGATCTAATTTTGGAAAGCAGTTCATACTATCTTAATCCTTATTGTTTAAGACACAAAACTTTTTACTCTGGTGTAGCTCTTTAATTATGTGGTAAGAATTTCATGCTTTCCCTTGGCATTTACATGTATGTGAAGAATGCTGTGGTCAAGTGGGGCATTTGCATAGTAATTCACACGATTTCCCTGATCAGGTACTCTCCTTTTCCACCAGATACAGTTTTCGTGTGGTTTTGTATTCATTCATAAAGCTGTTAAATACTTATCAAGTGTCATTGTTGACATAAGGAAAACATAGATGACTCCTGTCTGACAGTAAGCTACACACTGCATCGGTGAATGCATAATACAGGGAACAGTGTTGTCTGTTCACGGTCCATGAATAAATGTAACAAATCAACTTGCAAATATATGCAAACTTGCAAAGCCCTTTTTGACAAGTATCTGTCCTTAAGCTCCCATAAACTGCAGGGGCAAGTTTTCCAAGCCTCATGCATGTGGTGTTTTGTCATGCTAGACATGGTTAGAAGTGTTAGACAAGTACAATCTCCAGACATTCCCGATTTCATAAAATGACGATCATAAACTATGTGGAAATTGATACCCATTTATACCAGTTTCATATTGCAACAATTGTAAACATTGTGTTAACAAAAGGCTAAATCTGTTCCTACTCACATTTTGTGGGAACTCAGTCACGTGTGTGTAAGTCTTACAGGTAATTGACAGCTTACAGAATTCCACATTGGCCAATTAGACGAACTTATTTTCATTGAACTGCACCTTGGAAAAAAAAAACAGTCAAGACAATTGTGAAATCTCCTTCCAAATCTAGACTAGCAGATGGTGGCTCCAAATTTTCATACTGTCAGGCGTCATGTGCCTAGTGAAGCGTCTTTGCACTTTAATTTGGGTTTGTTACTAAACCATTCAAGAAAAGCCATTATTAAGTCATGTGCCAGTATAGATGTATAACAATGTTATCCACAACACTTACATGTAATCTGTTTACCGCGGGTAGAATTCAAACCAATTACCAAAAAAACAGCTGGTCAGATCGGGTCTCTGCTGTGATTTTAACATTGTTGAAACTACAAAGGCTACACCCAGAGCTGAGTGAAGTTGCGATTTGCATATCAGTACAGCTCGACTGTTTATATTTGAATGCACTCAGTCAGTTTTAGATTGACCCTTTCTCTCCAAAATTTCCACTCCAAGAATGGTATTGCTGGATTGTGAAGATCAAGACATATGTAAACAAAGTGGGTTTTCTTATGAGAAACCCATATGTAATGCTGAGTAATTTCTGTAAGTCAGAGCAGCACAGTGGGTCATTTTTAACAATGTTGCACGTTGCATAATGAAATGACAAAAAAAAAACAAAATTCTTCCAAACCTCCCAAAATAAGAGCTTAAGTCTGATCAGATATAGCGGGTCGATCAGGTTACTCGCAACCGACCACTAATTTTACCTCACATTGCATCGGCTCACATGATATCAAGAACAAGGAAGGTCTGAGTAGAAATTTAGTGTCTCATTACCATGTCCACTGTGCCTACACGAAGTTTGTTGGTTTTGCTGCTCAAACTCTTACAGATGAACTTCTGTAATAAATGGTGTTGTGTAGTAGGATATCATAGTGTTTCACAGTTTGTCGTTGCCCGTATTGAACAATGATAGTACACAATAGACAATGTGGCTCGGGAAATCACCTGAGCGAAGGGGCCTACATTTTTGCCCTGTGTGTATTACTTAGACCGACCCCTTAAAGTCTGCTCCACCCCTTCACTGGCGAGAGTGTATCCATGCACATCGCAAGCCAGATGAAACTGCCAACTTTCTATATTGTCTGTAGTTATATGGGTGAGAACCATCAACTATCCTGGCATTGTCAACTTTCCCTTCAAGCATTTCGATCATGAGTGCTGCTTAGCTGGTCAAAAAGCTCAACGAATTATCGTAAATGGATATTTACCTGTGGATGCCCATGGGTTTCCCCCGAGCTCTGCCTGGTTTTCCTACCATAATGATGGCCGCCATCCTGTAAGGGAAATATTCTTAAGTATGGCGTAAAACACATGTAAAACAAATAAATAAATGGATATTTACTATTCCAGGATGAGGTGCAAGTTGTGTACCTGTCCAAAACTTTCTCCTCCTGTGCATTCCTATGAACACATCAATCTCGAGAGCTAAAAATCATGCTCCTTTCAAACAAATACTAATGGTCGACTGTGATTGTATGGCCTTTAGCACAGTACTTGACAGTATTTGTATGCCTTTGTTTCAGGCCCATGACACTTCAGTGCGAGCAATGCAGTGGAGCCACAATGACATGTGGATGGTGACAGCAGATCACGCAGGCTTTATAAAGTACTGGCAGACTAACATGAATAACGTGAAGATGTACCAGGGCCACAAGGAAGCAGTTCGCGGGATAAGGTGGGCAAAGAGACACAACTCTGGTCTCCCAACCTCAAAATCACCACGCTGTAGGCCTGTGCAGTTCTTGTTGAGGACCAATAGCTCGGGTGTTTTCGTAGATGTTGACAAATGTTGGGGCATCAGTTTCTGTTACAATGTTAATTTTTGTAGTATTTATCATGTTGAAATTTATAATCTTAAAATTTTTTACATTTCTACTGCACAATAATAAAAGTAATTCAAAAGTAAGATCAATTCTAAATTTTGAATCAGGAGTATTTCTGCAGTGTTGGTGGTGCTGAGATTCTGTCAACAGTTGCGCTAACACTTGTTGTGTTGTCTGGTTATTGAATTGGGAAATTTTATGTTTCCATATCTGTGTGCCATAAAATAAAAAAGGACATGGTAGAGAAATAAAGGTGTACATGTACCATATTGGTATCATAATAAAGGCTATTAATAAAGTTCAAGGGTCTGAATAAAGTTGAAGATATCATTGGGTTTGAAGGTGCTCAATAAACTTGAATGCATGCAATAAAATTGAGGGTCATGAATAAAGATGCATGAACCATGAAAGTTCTTGAAAACCAAATTCAAGGTGGTCAGACAGACTCCGTGAAGAAGGTGCTGAATGAAGAATATTTAATGATGCTAGAAACAGTGGGTATGAAAGCTGAAGGCTTTCGAAGAATGTGCGTAATGATTTGCGTTATTGACATGTAGTTGGTTCGTAATTTGGGGAAATAAAGAGTTTGTGTGATAGAGCATTTTGACATTGTTTGTAAAGGACCTTAAAAACTGTGAAAAAAGCTGAAATTTGAAAGCGACTTTACCAGGCCATAAAATCTTTATGAACCCTGTTTTGATGATAGTTACCATGGATGTTTTGTGCTTGTCAGGTATATATGGCTTTAATATCTACGAGAAAACAGTAACCTTGAAAAGTTCAGACAGTGACTTTTTACATTCAAAGCTTTAATGTATTCTACAGCACACAAGGTTACATGTAGTATGTGACCTGAAAAACCTTGAAAACCTTCGAAAATTAAAATTAAAATTCCAGGCACAGTAAATCTTTGAAAAATTAACCGGATCCTTCAAAAGCACTTGAAAGTGACAGACTGAGCGCAATTCCAAAGTAATGTTTTCGTACTCTTCAGTATGAGTTGTGCTCCTGCAGTAATGTTCTATTCTAATTTTGCCAGTTGTTGGTTAAGTTTATGCCTGCATGGAAAAAGTGACAAACTTTGTTGCTAAGTTTCTAGCCCTGGAGAAGTGTATAACCAAGATGTCAGTTTCACTTTCTACTTTGTAGGTGAGAAATGATGAGCTATGTAGGCTGTGAAAAAATTGTTTGAATATTATTATAATATTAGCCTCAAGAGACCTTAAAAAGTCCTTCAGCTTACACTTACAAAATGTCTTGATAAAATATACTGTGTGTTGATTATATTGGGTAGCAAACCTACGCTGTCAATGGTTGGCTGAGAGCCTAATGTCCACAGTCTAGTTCAAAGTTCCAGGTTGGAGTTTCATGCAGTTACCAGGTTGTATTTATAGTTAAAGGTTTGAATCTAGGGAAGGGTTTGTGTTTGTTAATCACTGATAACCAGGTATTCCCATTCAAGGTTTTCATGTGCTGTAGGATGAAGCTTTTAACTCTCAAAAAGTTTGGAAAATGGCAGTTAAGCATTGGAATGGTAGACTTGTTCAAAATCGCCCAATAATATTATTGTTTCCTTAATATATGGAAATGAATTCACATTTTGCAATAACATTTTCTTGATAGAGAAAAAAGTGGAAAGGATTCTTAGATGCTTCTGATTCTCATTTAAATCTCTTCAAATAATCAAAACCAGTAAAACAATATCAAGAGTATCTAACAGAGTCTTGGCCTCCAATATACATAAGCAAATATGCAGACATATAAATATGGGCCTTTTGAATTTTTGTTATCTTGTAAGAATTATTATTCTTGAATTACAGTTGCACAGTGCACATGTATTTAAGCATAACTAAAACATCTTCCAGCAGCCTGCTGATGGTTGTGGGTTCCCCAGAGCCTGGTTTCCTCCAACAGTAATGAGTACCACATTAAACACCAGTCATATAAATAAATAAAAATAAAATTTCAAGTTATAATTGAGTGGAAATTTGTCGGAAAAAAGACACTTTTTCTGTAAATTTGATGTGGTCAAAGCTTGAAATTAGGTTTTGAAGGATAAATACTGTTTCCTTTCTCATGTAATAGTAGGTGTGGTTAATACAAAAGACATTGTTAATGTGCAATAAGAACATTCACTGCAGTTCGGTGCAAGTTTTGATGGTTACTAAATATTAAATAATCATTATGTAAGGTGTCTAATGAGACACACACATTATCACATGGACAATATCCTATCTTGTTGCAAGTGTAAAGCATTCTGCTAGTTTGGATTCTGTATGCCCAGAGTTTAACAAGCTAAACCCGAATAAAACATAGCCACAAAATACAATGTGACCATAAGGTTAAACTTTCATCATACTACAATACATCTAATACTATATTTGGTCTAGAAATTCATCCCATTTGTAGAGGCAAATAAAGATCAAAGTATTGCTGTTGGTGCTGAAACTTACATTTGTTTTGTCGGACATCATTTTATCTACCAAATGAACCTCAAAACCTATGATCATTGGAACTCGAAGAATCTGACAAAATTAGAAACTTAGTCATGGACAAAATTTTAGGTCTAATCCAGTGATCTCCAAGACTGGCATACATGTACCAAGTTGCATGGTTGTAAAGACTGGCAAAAATTAACCAGACTGCGGTTGTAAAGACTGGCAAAAATTAACCAGATTGCGGTTGTAAAGACTGGAAAAATGTACCAAGTTTTGTGGTTGTAATGACAGGTAAAATGTACCAAACTGTGTGGTTGTGTTTACCTTTGAGGTTTTGATAGCAGTGATATCTGTTCTTTGCTTAAACCTGATTCTCAGGCTCTCAGTTTTGACATCGACTCCGTTTCAAGTTCCTAGAGACAGTGATGTGGATTATTATCTAGTTCTTCAATGAAATTGGGGCTGTTGGCATCTTCAGTTGACATATTTCAGCCAGCTTGGATTTTGAAAGTCTTAGTTGGGATGTTGAATTGCTGCAGTCATCAGGCAGTATTTTCAGGCACTGAGCTATGGCTGTCTGAATATAGGTCGGTCGGTCGGTCTGCATGGTGACCTTCTTGGATTTGCAGTGAAACCATGTATAGTGCTGTTCCGTGGCATGTCTATGGAGAGTTGCATTAACACACTGTTAAGTGACATTGTTGCAAAGGTTAACATTTTCAAATTTTATGGCACCATGCTATGAAACAAAAAAGCAACTATGTTAATCACCCTGATCTGTGCCTAACATTTGCTCACGTAGTAAATATGTATTCTGCGATTCTAATTGGGCATTAGTTTCTGGTTGGTCTGATTTTGATAAATTTTGGGTACACTCGGGTTCATTTCATGAAACCTCGCTTCAAGTTTGCAAACCAGCCAGATCTGAGATTTTTATTGGTTGTTGGTTTCATGCTTCAGTTCACAATTTTTTCGTACAGATTCATTTTGTGGCTCCCTCAAGTCAAGAAGGTTTGCAGATCTAGTGTAGGATATAATTCAGAGAATTTTTTTTTTTTTTTGCAAGTAATTTGCTCTAATGGCATAAATTCTCAAGGAACACTTTCATTTGTCTCTCTGTGGTATGATTTGGCTTGGCAGGTGATTTATTTAGGGATATAGACACCATTTGGTTCAAGTTTATTGAATAGCTATTTTCAAGCTTTCAGTGAAAGATCGCTTTCACTGATTCTTGACATAATATTCATGAATGTTCTGGTTTTGCTACCAGCAAAATGATTTGGGAGGTAATTGAGTTTAAACCTGATAATGCTATTTACCCAGCAACTTTAGCTACAAAATTGCATGAATTTCCCCAAATTTAATGTTTGCTTTCATTTTTGTAGTGTACGTCAAAGAAAAGGAAACCTTTTCCACGTCATAAAGTCATTGAATGAATACTATTCAAGCTGTTTTAAACCGGTGTGTCTGCCCATAGCTCATACAGTGTGCTAGAATGTTAGGAATTGACCGCAGCCTGGGATAAATATAGCGGTGATTTTGTTCCCAGCTATAGCTGCCTCACACTTCATATGAAGATGGATGTGATATTATCTGCCCACCAAAAACACGTATTGGTTCACTACCTAGGTAACATAGCAAGAATTTCTGATCAAAAATGCTTATGAAAATATGTTTGTGGTGATATACGAAAAAACAGTGACTTTGAGGTCAGTGGTTTTGTGGTTGTTGAGCACCTACAAACATTAGAATCGGTATAATTTGAGTGTTTGGTATGAATGATATTGTGGTATGGTTGTAAAGCTGTTACCCAAGTCAGTGAATTTGGGGAAGGCCTTGTTTTGATTCATTTGAAATGTGGCTGTTGCGATTGTTGATGATAGCCATGTTTTCAGTATCCTGCCACCTGTTTATTGTTTCATGGTATACTTTTAAATATTATTCAATAAAGATTTTGATGAGGACTTCAATAAAGTTTATTCACAAGGTATTTTAATAAAGTTTTCTCATCAGGGCTGTCAATAAAGTTTATTCACGAGGTAGTTAACAATGTTTACTCATGTCGCGTTCAGATACTGTGTGGCAGCAAGAAAATGTTGTAAATATTATGTATTTATTTTTCATAGTTGAATAAAACTTTGAATTAATTTATTATAACGTCATTGACTGATATTTGTAATAAAATGTTGATAATTTGAAATTACTAAAATTTTCTCTAATACACAAAGAAATAAAGATTAAAAGAATGTCCATATTTACATTTTATAGATTTGTTTATATTTTATATGTAATATAATGTTTGCAATAAATATTTTTCCCAGCCTAGCAACCCTGTTTTGTTTTATTTTCACCTGTGCAGTTTTTGCCCCACGGACAGTAAATTTTCCACGTGCTCGGATGATGGTACTGTAAGAGTGTGGGATTTCATGCGATGTCACGAAGAAAGAATTTTAAGAGGTATGTTTGTTTTGGCTTCCGCCACTTTGTTCTAGTGGCAGTGCTTCTGCCAGATCACATCACGTGCCGGCCAATCACTGATCGTTCTAGTGACAGTGTTTCTGCCAGATCACATCACATGCCGGCCGATCACTGATCGTTCTAGTGGCAGTGTTTGTGCCAGATCACATCACGTGCCGGCCGATCACTGATCGTTCTAGTGGCAGTGTTACTACCAGATCACATCACGTGGCGGCCAATCACTGATTGTTCTAGTGGCAGTGTTTCTGCCAGATCACATCACGGCCGGCCAATCACTGATCATTCTAGTGGCAGTGTTTGTGCCAGATCACATCACGGCCGGCTAATCACTGATCGTTCTTGTGACAGTGTTTCTACCAGATCACATCACGTGCCGGCCAATCACTGATTGTTCTAGTGACAGTGTTTCTACCAGATCACATCACGTGCCAGCCGATCACTGATCGTTCTAGTGGCAGTGTTTCTGCCAGATCACATCACGGCCGGCCGATCATTGATCGTTCTAGTGGCAGTGTTTCTGCCAGATCACATCACATGCCGGCCGATCACTGATTGTTCTAGTGACAGTGTTTCTGCCAGATCACATCACGTGCCGGCCAATCACTGATCATTCTAGTGACAGTGTTTCTGCCAGATCACATCACATGCCGGCCAATCACTGATTGTTCTAGTGACAGTGATTCTGCCAGATCACATCACGGCCAGCCGATCACTGATCGTTCTAGTGACAGTGTTTCTGCCAGATCACATCACGGCCGGCCAATCACTGATCGTTCTAGTGACAGTGTTTCTGCCAGATCACATCACATGCCGGCCAATCACTGATCGTTCTAGTGACAGTGTTTCTGCCAGATCACATCACGGCCGGCCGATCATTGATCGTTCTAGTGGCAGTGTTTCTACCAGATCACATCACGTGCCGGCCAATCACTGATTGTTCTAGTGGCAGTGTTTCTGCCAGATCACATCACGTGCCGGCCAATCACTGATCGTTCTAGTGACAGTGTTTCTACCAGATCACATCACGGCCGGCCAATCACTGATCATTCTAGTGATAGTGTTTCTGCCAGATCACATCATGGCCGGCTGATCACTGATCGTTCTAGTGACAGTGTTTCTGCCAGATCACATCACATGCCGGCCAATCACTGATCGTTCTAGTGACAGTGTTTCTGCCAGATCACATCACGTGCCGGCCGATCACTGTAGAGGGCTACACTCACATCTCTTGGTCAGTGATGATGGTTGATGGCAATGTCTAACTCTGGATGGATCAACTCTTGGTGGATCAAAGGTATCCTTGTCAGCAAGCTTGTTACTTTGTGTGGTGGTGTGTTTCCAAAGAACACCCAAGTAATACAAATCAAGTAACTGTAAGTTGGACGATTCATAACCAAGAGGCACGTGATGTGGCTTCAGTCCTGGCTGTGGATGGGGACCTTTGTTACAGTAAAGAGTCACAGATGCTAGTGTAGCCAGTGTTTGCTGAAGACCACTTGCCTTTCATCAGTATGGTGTGCATATCTGTATGTCACATGTGCTTCATTTCCACAGTAATTTGCCAAATATGATATTTGCCAAATAATAAAGAATATTGGTGGTTTACCCCAGAATGTATGGTTTCTTCCATCTAAAAAAAATGAGCCTTGTGTAAGTAAGAAATTATATAGTAAGACATTAGACAACAATCAAATCAAAAATAAACACTAGAAGATTGGTAGGTGGCCTGTCATTTGGTCAAAGAGATCACACCGTCAGACACTATTTGAGAAAAAGGTGCAGTGTTGTGGGGTATGGTGTCTGATGTCTCCCCTTCGTATTCCATTGAGGCAGCACTGTAAACATGTATACATTGTTGTAAAAGGACTGTAACGTTGTTGTGGTACCTACATACCATTTGTATGAAAAACACATTACTGATCAGTGATATAGCCTGGTTTAATCACTGATTCCTAAATGTCACAGCTTAAATTTTAGAGCAATGATAGCTGAAGGATGTAATTCATACAGGCCATTCTTTCCTTACGAAATTAATGTCTCCTTGAAGTGGAATATGCAGAAGGGAGATGATACATCCACATGCGGAAAAAGTCATGTGGATTGGTTCTACATTGCAAACAAGAAATGGTTGAAGAATTGCAGTACATGCGCGTATCTTCCATGGCAACCAGTACTGTAGGTATTAAGTCACCATATTAGTTACATGAACATAACACTACGTGTGCTTTGAGAAAGGGGGCCATTTTATATCTCTAAACCATTGGTGTAGACACAGATTTTACCATAGAACATAAATCAAAATCTTTGCGGGTCACTGGGCAATGGTCAAGACTGCCGTGTACTTTTATACAGCTTACATGTACATAAAGGTCTCAGTATCAGTACCCTGTGTGGGCAACGTTTCGAACTCTCAGAGGAGTAATTGGGGACAGGTGTTAAAAGGTAAACCTTTGGCACTTTTTGTCAAAATATTCATCTTCTGAACACACAAGTACGTGTAGATGTGTAGTCTTAAATTTCTTATGTAAATTCACTCTGTGTGCATGTATCATATTTATTACACGCCCATAACAAAGAAATGGGTATACTGTGATCATCCAGTCTGTCAGTAGACACAATTTTGTTCACTCAACTAAAGTACTGCTGCTTCTTCTGTGAAATCCCTATGGTCTATTCTTACACACGCACATTTTTCTCTTTAATATTTACAAAGTTACTCTTTCAAAGTACTCAGAGGTCTCTACCCGTAAACTTGACACTTGGAATTTATTTAGTATGGAATTAATTCTTGGATCAACAACACTTTTTCTTTCTATTTGTACAAGGTCATGGATCTGATGTGAAATGTGTGGACTGGCATCCTCTTAAGGGCATCATTGCCTCAGGCAGCAAGGACAGCCAGCAGCCGGTGAAGCTTTGGGACCCTAAATCGGGCAACAGCCTTGCCACCATGTAAGTACAGGAAACCTTACTCCTTTGCCTCCATAAGATGAAATTCTGAAAAATTCCAGGATTCCATGACAAAGTATGTTGTCTCATTCCATCAGTCCAAAAAAGCTTACCTGTTGTAAAGGAAAATGTTTGCTCTTCATCTTCAAAGTGAGATAAGTTTCTGATTCTGTGCAATAAATCAGTGTTCACGCAAGTCTGACAAGGTTAACAGATTATACGCAAGATCTTCTATTTCTGTAGCGAGCCAATCAGAGTTGACTATATTGTGTATACCACATAGATGAAAGCTGAGTTGTTCTGGTATTGCAGCCACGGCCATAAAAGTACAGTAATGTCGCTGAAGTGGAATCGTAATGGTAACTGGCTGCTGACAGCCTCTCGTGACCACCTTCTGAAGCTATTTGACATCCGAAACATGAAGGAGGAGATGCAGACATTCAAAGGTCACAAAAAAGAGGCGACCGGTAAGAATGTCATAGTTCTTCAGACTGGCAGAAAATTAGATTACCTAATGTTCTGCACATTAAGAGAATGGAAGACTCTTAATGTTTTAGCTCTCTCTGTCTTGTAAGCTTTGTTTGCAATATTTATTTGCAGTAGTTTTGAAAATTTCAGAATTAATTTTACAATGTTGACATTATTTTAATATCCAAATAGGGCTGGGTGCTTATTTTTTCACCCTGTTGAAGATGTAGGCAGATAAGAGTGTAAACAGCTAGCCAGAAAAAAAAACAGAATTTTATCCAAAAAAAACTGCTTGTTTACAATGTATGTAGATGCAGATTTTCCATCCCTGATTTTGTGTTTGTGGCTTGCTTCAGCTGCGGCCTGGCACCCAATCCACGAGAGTCTGTTTGCCAGCGGAGGTTCTGATGGAGCCATCATGTTCTGGCTGGTTGGGTAAGATTCTAAGATACTAGCCCAATATTTCTTACTGAAGGATTCTCAACTATTACTGCTGTTTATTCTCAAGAATATTAACTTTTTGTTGATATGATGGCGGTAATGAAATTGGATAGTTTGGCATGAACCACCGACCATTAACAAGTTATTGACAAACTTTTCCCCATGTGTAATGTTCTGATATACATGCGAACCTGGTTGAAAATGAGAGCATTGTCAGCCACTTATTGTGAATAAGGCCATATGATCAGTGAGATCTACATTTACTCTCGTTGAAGGAAACACTCAGTTTGAGGATAAACACATTCCGCGTTAAGGGTTTAATCATAAACATAATTGTATTGTTCAAGTAGAAAGTGCACATAAATTTCTGCCAATATTGGGAATGACTTGTTCAAGTACTGTGTACTGTTGTTACAGGACTGACAAAGAGGTGGGCGGTATGGAGGAGGCTCATGAGGGGATGGTCTGGACACTGGCCTGGCACCCTCTCGGCCATATCCTCGCCTCTGGCTCTAATGACCATTCCACGTAAGTTACTCTTCTCTACACTGCTCATGATATAAAATGAATTCAGGCCAGACCAGTTTAAATTGTTGTTTTGCGGGCTGAATAAATCTTTTTTCCTTGTCAAAGGTGGGTATAGTCATCAATATGTGTGTGAAACATGGATTATAACAGTAATTTTTCTTGCTGAAAACATATTTACATGATAGGAAAGGAAAGCATTGGAAAAGAAAAATTATAAAAACATCAAGATCAGACCTAATAAAAGGGTAGATTTTCATTTTTATTGTTTATTCCAGTTGTTTTAGTGTTGGTTTTTGTGTAAAACACAAGATAAACTTTGTCTCCTCATGTGGAAAAAAAATTAAAAGAAGAAAAAAATGACCAAAGCAGAAAGCTGCCACACATGCGTGTTTCAAAATTGCACTTTAGCACAGACTAGCATCAAGAACAAGAACATGCCCAACAAAAACAACAACAGTGCTGTGTTCCAATAGAACTTCTCATTACTACAGCTAAACACTTCGGTCATTTGCTCATCTGTCCTAGAGAGTAAAAGCCGAAATGATTATCGCAATGATAATAAAAGCGAAGTTAGTGCATGATCTTTAAAATGCATATAAATCATTTCAAGATTTGTTTATTGCAGTAAATTCTGGACCCGAAATCGCCCTGGGGATATGATGAGGGATAAGTACAACCTGAATACATTGCCTGCAGGGACAGAACAGGAACTGCTGGAATATGGTCAGCTCATAAGTCTGTCTCCTCATTACGTACCTGATCAGTACCTGATCAGTTTGTAGGCCATTCTTCTTTGCTGTGAACCCTCTGTGCTTTCCCTAATTCTTCTAATTTTTAGGACAGATATTAGAAGTGCTGAAAGCAAAGAATTACATTTCTCTCCCAGTTTTTTGGAAACGTAAAGATGTGAATATGTTATGCATTAGATGGACTAACCAGGTGAAAAAAGAAACTAAATATTCCTCCTAAAATTACAGGTATACTGACTGTGCTAAGAAAGAAATTTAATTTTTTGGCTACAATTACATGTATATTGGCTAAAAAAGGGCAGACCAGGTGTCCCAAAATTAGAAGAATTGGGATATCGTGAAAAGACACATTGATCTTTCTTTGTCATGATATTGACCATCCAAAACCTCTGACCGAGTTAAACATTGTCATTGTGATCTAATGGACATCTGAAGGAAGTTGCCATTCATAGCCTGTCTATGATAAATTGAACAAATAGTTGTGAAAATAACTTATTGTTGGTTATTTGTGTAATGTTTTAGATCTGGAGCCTCAAAATGTACCAGCTATTCCAGGTATGGGACTGGAGCATGGCTTACCGGAACACTTGAAGCCAAAAGGTAACGTCTGGTTTTGTCTTCTAATAACCTTTTAAAGCTCTTACTGATGAAGTAAACAATCACATATATAAATGAATATCATTATATTATGGTTCAGAACACTGTGTGTAACACGTTTTCCAGCTGTCCATTTCATGATGTTTACAGTCAAAGCTTTTTTTGTAAATAAGTCATACAACTTATCTGTCCTTGTGTTGTTCCATTCTTTTGCATTTTGACACAACTGATCATTTTATCCACTTGGCTGTATTTTGTAATGTTTTCCCCTGACTGTTAATGTGGACTGTTGTACACATTGGCTGAATACAGCTGTCACTGCATATATTTTGTACTGAGTGATGTATTTGTTACTCTTTCTGTTAGTGACAATTAATAAATGAGAAATTGCAGTAAGAACTTCTGGTTTTCTTTCTACACTTCTCTGCTTGTGTACTGCTTAGATGTTTTATGAGCACATGCATTCCAGCAAGTGCGTGCGATACACTGCAGGAAAGAACAAAAAGAGTACAAATGGCTTTGGATGCCTTTGTCAAAGACAGGAAGCAGTTTCAACATTTCCCATGGACTGTATTTAGTGCTCATCCAGCTGACTTTGGTTTATTCCAACTCCCCATATTTGCGCTCTTCTAACTGACTGTATTTTGCACCCTTCCAAGTGACAGTATTTTTCTTTCTACCAAGTGACAGTATTTTTCTTTCTTCAAGTGACTGTATTTTGCTGCTTTTCAAACTGATCATTTTGCACTCTTCCAAGTGACAGTATTTTCTTTCTTTGACTAATGACTATGAATTGACTATTTTGCACTCTAAAGCTGTCTGTATATCGCATCCCGTCAACTGACTGTATTTTGCTGCTTTTCAACTGATCATTTTGCACTCTTCAAGTGACAGTATTTTCTTTTCTTGACTAATGACTATGAATTGCCTATTTTGCACTCTTAAAGCTGTCTGTATATCGCATCCCGTCAACTGACTGTATTTTGCTGCTTTTCAACTGATCATTTTGCACTCTTCCAAGTGACAGTATTTTCTTTTCTTTGACTAATGACTATGAATTGACTATTTTGCACTCTTAAAGCTGTCTGTATATCGCATCCCGTCAACTGACTGTATTTTGCATACGCAGAGGAAGCTGAGGATAATCTACCGTCAATTCCTGGGCTAAACTGGAGTGAGGATGAAACTTTCTACAAACAACAGGAGCTGGCAAACATGCCCAAAAAGAAGATTCCTTTCTCTCGTCCTGTACCAAGGTCGTTTGAAATGGCCTGGAAGGAAAACCGGCTCCCACCCAAAATGGCGAATCCTCCACCCAAAGAGGACCATCGGCCTGGGCGAAACCAACCACCTCCACCACACCCCAATCATGGCAACCCCAATAACCATGGTAATCCTCAAAACAGGGGTGCTCCTCCCCATGGGTTAGAGGGTATGATGGGCCCTGGACCAGGCCCAGGCCCAAGACCAGGGATGTTTAAAGGTCCTAACCCTCAGTTCCAAGGTCCAGGTAAGGGTAGCTTATTTTGACAAGCTTGAGGTTTGTGGCTTCTCCTCTTTCATGCTCTTCATCAAATGTTGTTCTCGCCACGTCAGGCAGTGTCCAAACTAATACATGTGCGAGCTCATTTTAAAGGAACAAACTGTGAGAATTTTTAGCTCTCCTGTATAGAGTACAGGCGTAACTTATGTTGTACCCTGTGTGTCGAGGCCGCTGTCCAATAATAGAGAAAGCAATGTTAAATAAAATGTTAGGGGTGGTATCTTAAAAAGCACCGCAGGTATTGAGCTTAAGGTTTGAACAGATGTAGAGAATAATAGCAGGAGAGGTCATTCCATCGTTGATTCGGTGTGCACATATTAAATACAGTAAATTAGTGAACTCCTGACTTAGTGTGTGGTGTATAAGAATCAATGTGAAACTAACTGTTAGGGGTAGTATCTGAAAAAGTAGTGCATGTAGTCAGCTCAGGGTTTACACTCATGTAGAACAGAATAGTGTGAGGGGGATATTCCATCCTTGATTCGGTTATTCCATCATTGATTCGGTGTGTACATATTAAGAACCGTAAATTACTGAATTCTTGACTTAGTGTATTGTGTAATAGAATTACTGTTTAGCAAAATGTTAGGGCTGGTATCTTAAAAAGTATTGTATGTACTGACCTGAAGTTTTACATGCATATAAAGTACACTGACGCAAGGGGGCTGTTTCATCGCTGATGCTCTGTGAGCATATTAATTACAGTAAATTATCAAATTCACAGTTTCAGTTCTTTATGCATTGAGCTGAAGTTTTCCATTCATGTGTCTGATACAGGCGAGCTGGTGGGTAGCATAGCTACCAGTTCTAAATTTCTATTAATGTAAGTGAGAAATACAGGAGAGTTGTGCCTTTAAATTTGAGGGGACTTTTTTAATGGACACCTGTCTTTCCACTAAAATGGTTAGAAGCCTCTCACCAATGCGGTCGCTGTGATTTCAAGTCCAGCTCATGCTGGCTTCCTCTCCGGCCGTACGTGGGAAGGTCTTCAGCAACCTGCAGATGGTCGTGGTTCCCTTGCGGATGGTTCCCTTGGGCTGTGCCCGGTTTAACCCACCATAATGCTGGCCACCGTCGTATAAATGAAATATTCTTGAGTATGACGTAAAACATCAATCAAATTAATAAATAAAGAAACAAATATGCTGTTATTGGTTAAAGAGTTGAAACACAAAGCATCATTCATTGGCATTTAAATATTTTAGTCTCATTTCCAAATACATTGACAGTCTTTAAGATGAGCAAAGAAGTTCAGTAAATTTATTTTCAGTGAACTCCCAAATTGATTTTTCTAACACTGGACATATTTGTGTTGTTGTTGCAGGACCTGAAGGGGGACAAAGGCCAGGTCCACCAGGTGAGTCTTTAGCGAAAAATAAATGAATTGAAATGTCTCATTTCACCTGTAAATGATATTGATTCAAAATGATTTTAACCACTGTTATCTCAGTCAAAAAGAATTAATTAAATTGAGGGGACCTCACTAGCTCAGATGATTAAAGCACAGCCATCCTGCCCTTTACCATTGAGTGAGTGAGTGAGTGCATGCGTGCTTGGGGTTTAACGTCATACGTAAAAAATTTTCAGTCATATGATGACGACCTTGACCATTGAGGTCATGCATTTGAATCCAGCTTTTTGCTGCTTCAGCTGTGACGTTGGGTTTGTCTGGTACTTGATAATGGTCAGTGCTTTACTCTGTACACTGCCGGACTTGAGCACACCATGAAGCACCAATCAAATAAGTAGATTATACTGAGTAAGCTGAAAACTAGGGATATTTCATTATCAAGTTGCAAGTCGCCAAATGCCTTACACAGCTTTGATACTGTGATATTTATGTTTTTGCCGTTTGTCTGTTTCTACCAGGTGGTCTCCCACAACAGATGTCTCAGGACCACGATGAACGCAGAGGTACTTACACTTGTACCTCTATACATATTTAGTAATATAATATTTTAATATTATTTTTACTCCCTGCTTGTCTGAGCTGTGAGTTTTTGGGTGTTTCCACTATACATGTATCTACAAATATAGTTTTCACTTTTTACACTCCCAACATTATAGGTGTACATTAGGAATGAAATAATTGAGAAGTAATTTTTGATCAAGAACTGAGCACAAAGCAACAGTTCAGTGTATTTTTAAGTAACACCTGTTCGTCCATTGAATGTGGTTGGAATACTAGACAATACTAGACAAAATTCCAGCAGTGCACAGCTATTATTTGTGTTGATATATTTTAGGTGACCAGAGAATGGGTCCAGGAGGCCAAGGTCAAATGGACCCAAGAGGTCATGGCCAGATGGGACTGGGAGGTCAAGGCCAGATGGGACCAGGAGGCCAAAGTCAGATGGGACCTGGAGGTCAAGGTCAGATGGGTCCAGGTGGCAGAGGTCTAATCGGCCCTGGAGGACCGATGGATCGTGGAGGCCTAAGTCAGATGGGTCCAGGGGGACCAAGAGGCCCGCCCCATCATTCAGGAGGCCCTCCTCCAATGCACCAACAACCTGGCCCTGGTGGGCCTGGACAGATGAGAGGTCCAAACATGGCCCCTGGACAGAGGGGCTCGGAGGATGAAGACCTGCGGAGACGGGATCAAGATTTCCGTCAACCTCCAAACCAAGATCGCTGGCAGCAAAACCCGCAGGACACATTTGGAGGTGGGAATCATTTCAGCACTGTACCTCAGGACAAGGACTTTCGCAGTAGGCCTGAGAGCGATTTTCACCGTGGTGATGAGGACATGAGGTTTGGGGGTCAGGCAGGCCGGCAAAGCAGTGGAAGGGGAGGGAGGGATGGGTGGAATGAGGAGTACAGAGACTTTGATGAGCGCAGGGGTAGGGGTCAGGGTGGAGATGTGCCAGGAAGGGGAGGAGGAGGGATGGGAGCAAGGCAGGACACAGATTATCGCTTTTCTCAACAGACAGCTGGTTTTGATCCCTCTGCAGAGAACTGGGATGGTGACCAAGGTCGTGGCCTACCCAAAAACATGCGAGGCTTCCATCAGGAGGGGGGATTTGATGCCTTCAGCTCAGGTGACCGTGATGAGCGTAGTAACCGGGAACAGTCGCCCCATCAGCGTGGCCCCTCACAGTACAGCCAACCAGATGGCATGAGAAAGAGGACGTATGAGGAGGGTCCAGGCAGGGGCCGCGGAAATTCCACATCAAACCTGTCAAGGGGTGGATCCGGGTCATACCGAGGGCATCACGGGTCTGGCCAGCACTCAGATCACATTGACAGCCACGGCCCAAAGTATGGCCGACACGACTCACCCACAGAGTTTGGAGATCAGTATTCAGGCCACAGCCAGCGGCCCAGCTATGGTCAGTCCAGGGGGAGAGGACGTGGCTCCAGGGGACGGGGAGATTACAGAAGTCCTCGATACAGAGGTGGCTCAGGAAGGGGTGCTCAAAGAGGCCAGTAAAAGACCTGCTTCATGGTATCAAAATTTACAAAACATGCCAGCGTTGTTCTTGGCTAAAGTACGGTGGTTAGACAATGGTTGTAAATGAGACAGAATCACAGTGTGGCCAATCTGAGTTTCTCAGAACAACATACAAAATGTTGTTATATGCTCAGATGAAAACAGAAATTCGATGCAAGCTGTTATGACATATTGTGTAAGTCTTGATTCTGTAATGAAGACTAAGGATATTTAGAGAAACAACTGATAACAACTGTGAAGCCAATTCACCGAAGTGACCGAAGAAAGAATACAGGAAATTGTGCTGAAAGACGTGTCCAAACTTGCTGACGGAAAGTGCTAAGGATCATGTGACCACCCCAAACACTTCTGACATCACTTCCAACACCTTTTGGAATGTTTCACATCAAAGAATGAATATAGGTGTGGCCATTTCACAGCATATTAGTATCCATCATACATGCAGAGTTCTGGAGTCCATATATGGCTGAGGTTGTAAGTATTTTCTACAGCATGTCTCAAAACTGGTAGGGATAAAATTTGCACATCTGTTGCCACACCATTCAAGTTTTCAGCATTTGTGGCTGGAGTTCAAATTTCTTTGGTTTAAAATTGACCAATACATGTACATGGAATTCAGTTTTGAATTCTTTATTTGTCTTCAGAATTCTCCAGTGCTGGGATTATTGGAAAAAACTGTGAACAAGAACTTGTTTGATGAATGAAATCTGCATTGTAAACCTGAACATAAACTCTTGTTAAAATGTTGTGTATTTAACATTAAAAATATCAATAAAAGTGGTTTATTGTTCGGTTATAAAAGGAAGGTCCAGATGGAAAAAAAAAAACAAAACAACTGAAAATGAATAACTTTATAACGACATTGTAAGCCTTGAAACATGGAGATAGTGTAAGGAATGTAATTACAAGTACCTGAGGATATAATCAGCTATTGAAAGCATCGTAATTTGTGTATTTGTAATAACTATTAGTGTGTAAATAAAAAGTCACCCAAGCAATTTGGTCCTGGAAGCTTTAGGGTGGCTTAATGAAGACAGGCATGTAGACTGTTTACCGAGTCAAGACTTGGGGACAGTTCACCAGTTTCCTTCCTCTGATGCACACCCATTGTGTGTACAGCTGTACATGTGTTAGTAATTCTGCTTGCTTTCAATCTCAATTGTATTAATTTTCCTTTTCTAGTGATGCATATGTTAACATGGTTTCTATTTCAAAATCTACAAATTTGAACCTGTGTATAGTTTATGTTTCCTTGTCCCATGGCAATCTTATTTGCGTTTAATTTGTGTTTATTGTGTGAAGTGTGTTAAGTTCTGTTGCATTTTTTAAGTAGTTCAAATGTGTTCAGCGATGGGCAAAATAGGTCAGTTAACCTCTGTCTTAGTAGACATTTTGAATTTTATTTGCCTTTTGTTCTCTGTTCAAATGCCAGTTCAAAGATTTTTATTCCTGCTCCATGGCATGCTCAGGAATCCTAAAATGAATTCTACATGTCAATGGTGCTGAAGCAAGTTGTTCAATAAGTTATTGGCTAATACTGGTCACAAAGCATGTTGGCCAAGGCTTGAGTTCTAGTATGAAGTATTAACTAGTCTAGGTGTAATCTGACAAGTACAAAGCTGGTTTGACAGTCAAATGTAGCTGTTGTCAGCATGAGGACATCTGGGATCAAGGGGCCATAATCCCTCCGAATACAGTCTGTGGTGTTGATGAGCAACTGCCATGTACAATGTAGTTCCATGAGAGTTGTTATTTATAGAAGGGGGTCTCCCACCCAGTATTAGTTTTTACAGAAGTGGTCTTTGTCTTACTGTTTTTTGTTTTACTAGGCCTGTCAAATGTAACACTCGCAATCTGATGTAAATGACAACAGTATTGGTTTATAAATATGGGCCCACAATTCGTGGATTAGGTTAGATTAGTTAGTTCTAACAACATGTTCTAAGAACTGAACCTAAACATCAAACTCTACAGACCGTCCCAAGATACATGTCCCAGAAATACTTCATTAAATACAGAATATCATAAAAATCATCAAAATACGCAATTTCTTCAAATCAGGGATGTTGTCAACAATATGTACATTTTTATCCCAATACTCTTGACTATATTTAATCATTGCTGTTAACGGAGCATAGAAAACTGGCCAGCTAACTCCAGCAAAGCTTGCATGTGTTGTGTTTGGTAACAGTTTCATTCTTGTTATCCCCTCTTGCTGATCTTACACCTTTTCCATGTGTCTGGTTAACTCTCCCAACTTTACACATGGTCAAAACATAAAATCCAACAAGGGGAATATTGATAAATAATTCCGTAGATCCAACACAGCAATTACCTTAACAAGGAAGGTTATAAGAGTTGTGTTCAGGGCATTTTATTCTGATATATTGGTGGAATTAATCTCAAACTTGGTACAAACATTGGCAAACATCAGTGGAGAAGGCTATTGCAAAATTAGCGATTTGTTGCATATTAATTAACTGAACATGGTCATTCAGTCCAATCACATTTTGATTCTTTTTACCCTTATATGCTGACTTTTGTCTTCATTAGACTAATGTTATGTGAATTGCAGGGAGTAAGGCTTTTTTCTCTCCCCTCTAATTTTGTAGTCTGCTATTAACAGTGATAGACAACCAACCAGCAAAAATGTTTGTATCATTCACCCATGTCATGTTTGTGTGTTAAAGGGACACAGACTCAGCACATATTGGCTGACAGTAGAGATAGGCAGCCTTTGTCAAGCTAGTATAAATCTGCCATACCTGAAATTTAGCCTAGGCTAGGCAGAGCTTGGACATGCTTATCAACCACACCAGCCAATCAGAAGATTTTATCTGAGCAGTAAGAAGGAATCAAAAGTATACGCAATGTGATCTAAGTACATGTACGAGCAAAGTATCTGACATGTAAAATTCTCTGCAATTTTCTCTCAAACATGCAGCAGTCTGTAATTTTCAAATGAAAATTTGCTTCTTTTTCTTACCTTTAATTATTGCACTGAACATGAATATATTTATTTTCATCACATCAAGTTCCTGCAACATGTATCTTAGGTCTTGATTTAATCGGGTGTAAGACGCCTCTGGCGTTCATGTGGTAGGGGTAAACTACGTAACATTATTTTCCCTTAATGTACTGTACATATTGTAACAAGATCTTTTTTTGTTTCTTTCATGTTATTAGTGTTGTTCATTTCATTGGCTTCATTTAAGAATTCACAATTGTCAGAGCGAGTATCATCGATTTCTACACCAATTCATGTTGAGTATACCAAGGACTTGCCATCCTGCTATTAAGAGATGTATAGGGGACAGTATCCTGTGTCATACTATGGATCATAAATATATTTCTTATCAAACTGAATCAATGGTGAGCTTTTGTTGTTTCATCTCTCCTTGTGTTACATTTTCCAGTGGCCTAAGCTATATGCTATAAGCCTACTGTAAATCTTCAACTGTGTGGACCTTGAATGCACTTTTTTCACTGGAATTTCTGCATACAGTCCTTATGAAAATGATGCTAAAATGATCTGTTTGTATCACTAATAGATACAAGTATTATAAAACTGTGCCAAGTGTTTCTTTACAACCCATAGTTTCCTTAGAATGTTCAAAACAGTGTTGCAGAGGCTGTTATAAAGGTTGAAGAATTTGGGTACATGTATTTAATTCTAGTCACAGGTGGGAAAGTTCTTTAATAACTTGCCAAAGGGAGGTGGTTTATCCGTTCACTTTTCAGTACTCATAAAGCTGCCCACCATCTTGAGTATGACATTGAACAACAATCACTCATTATACGTTATATTTGATTGGTGATTGACGTTCATCATTGACGAAAATGCATAATGCAGATGGGTTGAGAAATATAAAATATGCCTCAAAAGTAAACAACATTTTGTAATTTGCTTTGGCATATCTATCTTCATGCTCTTTACAACCATACTATTTTATAGCACTTTTCCCTACATCCTTTTACCAATCACAGGCAATATATGACACAGGCAATGGATGTTTTATCTGGCACTGGATTGTATTCTGTAACTGTGGCTGTATGCTAGGACTGTACCAGTGCATTGAGGCTCAGTTCTTACCTTCAGAATAATTTCTGATTTGTGAACAGAAGGGTGTTGTAAAAAGTGGTTTCCAAATACTCTTTTTCCAGATAATCTTATGGTTTCCGTAAGTACACTGTTTTTTTTTTTTGGTATTTACTTCAGTCAAGACATAAAACACAAAAAACCAAGGCATTCAGAGAACACTGGCAGCTCACCTGATTGAGCAGCTCATCAAGCTGCATAATGTTCAGGTCATGTGGTTTGTGACGTCCAAACCAAAATAAAGTAGAATAATTGTCACTGTCATTCACAGATATTATTCTCCAATTAGTGTGAAGATCTTTACCAAACTTGACACCGCCATCGACAGCATCTGATCTCCAGCGAGCTAAAAAAGGCTATGATGCCACATTTCATCACGGTAAGAATGTATTCATTGACTTGACTGGTTTTACTCAAGACTCGGCCAGTTTGTATAGGCGGAGAAAATGTGGCTGAGAGCTAACTTCACCCTTTGGTCTGTTTAAACTCACTATCTGACCCACATGTAACACCTGCACAGTTTGTCACCCATACAGCGAGCTCCAGGTGTTTGCCATTTTGTTCTTCCAACAAGGTGTTCTTCTAACAAATTTCACGCAAAAAATGTTGAATGGCTAACATTTGAACATAAAAAGTAACCAGTCACATCATTCAAGATGACATTTATTTATGAGAGATGAAAATCTACAAGATAAACACTTCCTTACTATTTTATTTTTCGCTTCCACTTAATTTTGGAAATGCTAACACATACCTGTATTCAATTTCTGACAGGTGCCAAACAAAAATTAGCATCCAACCACAGAACAACAAAGATGCTTTACACATTGTTGTTTCAAAGATGAAGGCTTAAATGAATTTCAATTCTTTGTCACTGGCTGCTGCATGCCTTCCAGAAAAAAAATCCAAAATACCATAAATGCATGAATTACGTCATTCTTCAGATGTGCATTTATCTGAAGCAAAAACAACTCATTGAAAAGTTTTAATCAACAAAAATTTGAAAGATACATATACACATTATGAAAACTCAATGGGTCGTCATGACGATTTGTGTCTCCTTGTAACTCAGATGACAGATGATCACGGAGACATCATGCGTAAAAATACTACCACCCTTTTCAACAAGATTTTTAGTGGCCTCACAAACCAGTCCTGGTAAAAACTTCCTACTTAGTCATGCTGCCATTCACAGTGACTTCTTGCACAGTAGCATACCACTAAGCATCACAACACTTCTTGGAAAGGACTGATTCCTGCCACAAAGTCAACACCTGTATCATTAATACGACAAAAATAACAGAAAAATAAGCTGCCTCGCTCGCCCAAGTGTCTGAAAAACATCAAATTTGTTTTAGCCTCCAGTGCAACTTTAACACGTCTTTTCTACCCTCAGTCAACACTAACTGTCACATTTAACGTTTTTACATTTCCAAATCCAGAAAAAACACCACCATTCTTCTACACATTCATCACTGGCTAGTGTTGCCGTATCAGTTGATCTCATGGACGACTTCCATTTAAAAAGACATGACACAAATTCTGTTCACTTCTGTCACCAAATTTTCCTGGTGTCCACACAAGGAAAATAATGCATGTTTCTATGCATTTCATCCCTGGAAATATGGTATCAGCACATGTGAGTTTCCACAGATATATGACGCTCAGTAGCGTGGAGGCGGCGGTCCTCCTGGACCCCTCATGCCTGGAGGAGGTGGGCCCCTCATTCTGGGTGGGGGTCTCATACCCCGATGAGGAGGTGGAGGAGGTCCCCTCATCCCATGGAATGGACCCCGCATACCTGTTACAAAAAAGAAAGGGAAGAATGCAGTTGGAAGAATATCATAATCTATAACTATATTATTGAACTGTTATTATGCATAAATTAGTAGGATCATGCTCTACTACCTTAAGTACACATACTACAGTACTTTATATATGTATTAAACACTGATAGAACACATTGTAGAAATTTTGCTTTTATTTATTGTTTTCTTTAAAACCAGCAAGCAAGATCTGGCATATTTTAAATAGTATAAAGGGTTGTCACTATTTAATAAACAAGACACAAAGAAAACAAAATTTCAATTTTTCATTTGGTTGTTGAGCTTTCATCCTTGCCAAAAATCGCTTGAACGCTCTACGACTTAACGAGAGTACTGTTCTAAGAAACAAGAGGCTGGCTAAGGTCTTACCAAATGGTGGTGGACCTCGTGGTGGAGGTCCCCTCCAGCCAGGAGGAGGGGGTCTCATCCCTGGAGGAGGGGGCATATTTGGGTGACCCCCTGGGGGCCCAGGATGAGGTGGCATGTTTGGGTGTCCACTCGAATGTGGCGGTGCTCCTGAAGTAAAAACACAAACCATGAAAAAATGGACAGGTGCATAAAGGTCTTAAAATGATTCTTTTGATAAGTTAAATTATTCAAACTTCAGTGCCCTCTAGTGACTAGTAAAATTATCTCCCAATAAAAATATGGTTTAAATATGTAAATGGGCAGAAAAACATGTAAATGCCAATGTGTTGTATACACAATTATTCATACATTCAAAAATTATTTTACACGATAACATTAAGATATAAATACAGGTATCCTCATATAACACGACAAGTGCTGCTGGAGAATTACTGACTGTACCTTGGTTCATTCCTCCGGCTGAGCTTGTGGGTGGTGCAGGGGGCGGCATGTTCCCAGGATTGGGCGGTAGAGGGGGTCGCCCCATGGGGGGAGGGGGGAAGGGCATGTGAGGCGGCTGACCTGAAGTATAATACAATGTGAAGACGTGAAAGTTGCATCGGAACCACAAACACTGGATGAAAAAGTATTTGTCATTTCCCTTAAACACCATTCTGTATTTTTGTGTATAAATGTAGACAGTATAGTGGTAACTCCAACAAGGATGCAAGGTGATGCAAGATTAATATTCCTGTTTCTTTAAACCATTTTCAGTAACGATTTCATTCTTTCATGGGTGTGGCTTGAAAAATAAGCAATTCCATTGGTCAACCAAAAAACATTGCATTATCATACATGTACACCCGTATGTATTATCACTTTCACTTATCACTCTTTAGATTTCGCTAAACACATCAATGAATTGGCCTAGACAAGCTGTTTGGAAAGGTAAAACATTTTAATACCAAAAAATGCAAAAGAGCAAAAAGCATGTCCTCCTACGTTATCACTGTACAGCTATAATAAAAGTACTTTACCACCAGGGGCATGAATGAGCCTGGCCCAGAGGGTGGGAGTGGGGGAGGTGGCATCCCAGTGGGTGGGGGAGGGGCCAATATTCCCTGCTGGGGGAGGGACGGGCGGAGGAGGCAGCGGTGTCTGCATCGACATCATCCCTGATGATAATAAAGGTAAAACAATACATCAGATATTAAGCAGTGTATGATGGATACACAGGGTTATATCACACCTATACCTATAAAACTCTGGACGGAAAAAAAAAAGAAGTTAGTACGTGTTTTTAATACGATATCAATGAATGCTAGTACTACAAAGTATGTCTTAAAGAAAACATGTCTAAATTATATTTGTTTATTTGATTGGTGTTTTATGCCGTACTCAAGAATATATCACTTATACAACGGCGGCCAGCATTATGGTAGGTGGAAACCGGGCAGAGCCCCGGGGATACCCATGACCATCTGCAGGTTGCTGGCAGACCTTCCCACTTATGGCCAGAGAGGAAGCCAGCATGAGCTGGACTTGAACTCACAGTTAGTCTAAATTATACAATCATCAATAAGAAAACCGAGATGATACAATCACCAACCGAGATGGATACAATTACCATGGTGACAAATGGTATAAATGAATGCTTTTGCCTCCGAGATTGGTGGAAGTGGAAAAACTTTTGCCTGATGAGAGCGAGTGACACACACCAGATATACATCTGTTAAGAAAAGCTAAGAAACACGGTCTTGAAAAAGCTTATCACTTTTCAATGAAGATTATTCGAGACCACATACATCCGGGCACTTCACTTGCAAGAGGCAGCGGCAAGCAGACAACGAGGTGAATGATAACACGGAAAGGTACATGGTCATGAACAACACTGGACAATTTCCTACGTGCTACAGCTGATAATACACCAAATTATTGTTCGACAACAGAACAATCTACACAGTATATGCATATTGTGAATGTCAAGAATACTGCTTGTCAAGTTATGAAGCCGTGAAGCAGAGTTTTGTATTCACTCCCATCTTCTTTAGACAATGTCTTCAGCATCTTGTCTGCGCAAGTAAAGAGTGCTAGCCCAAGTAAATGGAAAATACCCTGATGTTTGCAGTCTCAAATATTTTTGGGTTATACCTGGCATGTTTGGCATCTGTGTGGGGATAGCGCTGGAGGGTGGAGGAGGGGGAGGGATAAGTGTGGACTGGGAGGGGGCAGGAGGTTGCTGGGGAGGGGGAGGAGCATCCGCAAACAGTTGATGAGGCCTGTCTGTCAGGGACAAAGGATTCTGTGCTGCTAACAACCGCTCTGCAAACAAGAATGGAAACAATCTAATTCAAAGATGTATTTAACAACATCCAAAATAATATTCCACTTCACATGCAGCTTTATCTTTCTGTGATACTGTACATTTCCAAAATAAATATCACTATTTGGGGATTTACACTTTCTGGATGTAGCACAGATTATAGTGCTGAAAATTCACAATCTAGCATGTATTCATCATCAACATGTGTCAACAATCTAGACCATTCCGCCAACAGGAATTTCACAAAAATACAAAGCAGTTGTAATACACCTCTGTTGTTAAGAATTGACACAACTCCCATATATATTTATTTATTTGATGGGTGTTTTACGCCGTACTCAAAAATACTTCACTTACAGCATGGTGGCCAGCATTGTGGTGGGGGAAAACCGAACAGAGCCCGGGGGAAACCCTGGCAGACCTTCCCAGGTACGGGCGGAGTGTGAACCAGCATGAGCTGGACTTGAACTCATAGTAACCACACTGGTGAGAGGCTCCTGTGTCATTGCTAACCACCTCAGCCACTGAGGCCATCCAGCTCACGTATGAAAATACCAGATTTATGAAGGTCATCTAGTAAGTAGTATTGCTGTTTGGGATTTCCACTTTGACAAGACAACTTTAGCAGGAGGAGGGGAGTGATAAAATGCTGACAGTGTGACAAACCTGCAGCTGAGCCATGTCGCTCTCCTTTGGCATCTTTCTTGAAAGCGTATGATATAGAAATAGGCCGGTTACATAAATACTGCCCATTCATGGCTTCAATGGCCGCATCAGATGCCTCAAAACTGGCAAAGTTGATGAATGCAAATCCTTTGGAGTTGCCGGTGTCTGGATCCCTCATAATCTGGTGGAATAAAACCACACAATTTCACATCAAACATTAAGGGGTACAAAAACAATATCATCAGGCAACAACATATTCCCTTATTTCACAACACCACATTTTCCCCAAGTGCTTCTCTTAGCAATAAAGCTTGGATTTGGCATACCCCTTATTTCCAAATCAGATTTTAAGGAACACAAACGTTTTGTTAAATCAGTTGTTTCTTAATTACCTTAATTTAGAATAAGTATTTAATAAGTACAACAAGGGAGCACAAATGTACCTCGCAAGGCATTTTACAATTCATTATATAATACGTACACTTTCATTTTGCCTTTTTTACACATTCTCTTTTATCTTATTTATTTAAATTATTACATTGTTGTTTCACAATGTACTCAACAATATTTGACTTATACAATGGCAGTCAGCATTATGGCAGGAAAAAACAAGCAGAGAACAAGGAAACCCAAGTTTCACATTTTTTTTTACCAAAATCACATGTAAACAATCTGGGCTTTATATATACAGGTATTTTTTAATATAATTTTTTTATATATATAATCATAACAATAAACAAAAACTTACTTTGGGAGTTTGTAAAATGACACCAAAAGCACTGAATGTGTCATATAAAAGTTTTTCATCCACTTCTGGATCTAAATTTCCAATAAATATATTTGCTCCAACATCCAAATTTTTCTGATGGGCTGAAGCCTGGATAACAGAGAACATTTGACATCTTAGATACACGTGATATAAACAGAGAACAGATCATATCTACATACATCTGATATGCACGGGGAATATGTGATATGCAAAATACAAGTGATATAAACAGATGAGATCATATCTAAATACATTTGATATACACAGAGAATATGTGATATGCAAAATACAAGTTATATAAACAGATGAGATCATATCTAAACACATTTGACACACACAGAGAATATGTGATATGCAAAATACAAGTGATATAAACACAGAAGATATCATATCTAAACACATTTGACACACACAGAGAATATGTGATACACAAAATACAAGTGATATAAACAGAGAAAAGATCATATCGAAATACATTTGACATACACAGAGAATATGTGATACGCAAAATACACATGATATAAACAGAGAGGATATGGTATTAAAATAAAAGTGATAAAAGCAGAGAACAGAAGAATATGTAATATGTGATATCCAAATTCTAGTGATATACACAGATAATGTGAAATCCAAATTCTAGTGATATGCACAGATAATTTGTGATATACAAATTCTAGTGATATGCACAGATAATTTGTGATATACAAATTCTAGTGATATGCACAGATAATTTGTGATATACAAATTCTAGTGATAGGCACAGATAATATGTGATATCCAAATTCTAGTGATATGCATAGATAATTTGTGATATCCAAATTCTACTGATATACACAGATAATATGTGATATCCAATTCTAGTGATATACACAGATAATATGTGATATCCAAAGGCAAATGCTGTAAACAGGGTATCTGTGACACCAAAACAAAAATAGATGCAACATAAACAGTGAACAGTGAACTAACATGCAATATTCATTTATTCAATCTGACTGGTGCTTTACGTTGTAAACATAAGTCAAAATTTCAGTAATTAAATTTGGTATGTTCCTTTCTATTATTTTTGCTGAAATTTGTTTTAGATTACATAACCTGAATTTACGCTGTCAAGCTGTATTTTGAAATATTACGTAAGAAAAATTTTTTTTAAAAATTATATGAAATTTTGACTTAATTCTAAAATCGCCTAGTGATTCCTGGGCCTTAAAGGTGAACAACTAAAACAGAAATCTTGGTTTGAGGTTTAATATTGTAACAGTTCAATAGTATATCTGGTGAAATACAAATCACCTTCACAAATCTTTACAATTTATTCTTTTTCTATTTTGGAAAACTTTCTTGAAAATCACACAGTTTATGGAAACACGACCTACAAAACTGAAAACAAGTTAAAAGAAATATGTCTTGCGAGGTTAACAGTTCTGCTAAAGTGGCCCCTGACGTAAAACTGCACTCAGTGAGAAGGTAAAACTGCACTCAGTGAGAAGGTAAAACTGCACTCAGTGAGAAGGTAAAACTGCACTCCGTGACAAGTAAAGTTAAGTTTCAAACATGACATGGATGCAAACCTGCAAAATCATCATTCCAATCTTTGTGTTTGTTAAGTCACAGCACTCACCTTATTCACCCGTATAGGTTTGCCGTACAGTTTGATCATGTTCATTATCTTGATGGCGTAATCCGCATCTTCTTCTCCCATGAACTCGACAAAGCCATAGCCCTGATGAGACTGGGTCACTCTGTCCTTGGGCATGTGAACATTGACTGTAAACAACAGGAACCATAAAGGTGGATAGCTCAGCCAGGATTGACTGTTTGTTGTTTAACGAGCTGTTCTCAACAGATTTTCACTGAAACAATGGCGGTCATTTTTAAACTTTGAGAAAACCAGAGGGCCTGGAGTAAACCACTGACATTTGGCAAATTACTTTCCCGCATTTACACATCATATTGGTAGAAGACAAGAGAGGTCTCCAACAATAGACTGGGCATTTGACCCTACAAGGGCTGCTGACCAGTTATAATCACCAAGGCCTCTACAAGCAGTGAGAGATGAGAGATCTCCACAAATTCCCCATCAAAGGCTGGCACTGAGCCTGCACCTGTCACTTATGGGTCTCCTGATGTAAAATATCAACAAATTTGTTTTCCACTATTTAATTTATACTAAACGTAGCACAACAATAAAAGGCCAAAAATAATCGTTATCAAATATACAACATATATAAAACCACCAGTAATTAAGATTAATCTAATTATGTTCGAAGACGCTGTCATGCACTAAAACATGCATATGTCTTTGTATTTCTCAGATACATGCATAAACTATCATGTAAAACAACAATGGTGTGTTTATGTAGGGCACTCCACACGCTCTTAGTGGTATCTTGATATGGTCTGTATACCCTGCGTTCTGATGATTATTTTGATGGATTCATTGTTGTGCTATGTAACATACAGACAAAGGTACGGTCAAATACAGACATGCACATTTTCTGTCAATAACTAGATCGGGATACTCTTAACACACTCTGTGGTATTATACCAAATGTACGGTGGCCTACATGTGCCATATATGATATGCACTCGACTGCAACCAACAATATGAATCTGATAGTGGAAAATCTGAAAAGAATCTGTTACTCACTAGTAACAGCATTGATCCTGCCACCCCAAAGCATCCCTACCACTTACCCACCGGGCCAGCCTGTAGAAACAGCTCCCACAGAATGGCTTCAGAGACCTTCTCATCCAGTCCTCCCACATAGACTGTGGCATCTGCAATAGCAAGGAGAATTCTCATTAAATGAATACAGAGAACATAGGCATGTATATGTGCATGCAGGTGTTTAAGGCTAGCAGTTATCTCCCACTGGTTTAAAATTCTTCTGCACTGCTGCACACATATGTAGAATACAGTGCTTTCTGGTAGGTTCCAACTCCAGGAAACCTTGCAAATAGCTTTGATGTGTGGACTGTCAAGCAAAAGAGTAGCACAGGAATTTGTACATACATGTACAAGTTATGACAGTTGGGTTAATGTTTTCAAGATGTTTTTCATATAAACTGACTGTGAAAAGTCTTTCATATTTCGAGTAAGCCATGTTAATCTTACAAAGAAATGGGAACCATTGACATTGTCAACCATCAAACTGATTTGTTTGCCTGGGGTATAGTGTCGTTTGGAAAACCAATTTGGTACTGATAGGACCAATAATAATATCACAAGGCTCGAACATGTTCAATCCTACTATCCACTGCAGTGTGGTAGGCAGTAGTTTTTTTGGAGAATTTTTTTTTTATTTTTTGTATGATCCTGGGTTTCATGTTGAATTAAACAAACTAGCAATTCATCCATGTTCCCAAAGCAGACTGGACCCAGAATCAACACTTAAGTGCTGCAGCTGCTGCCTCACTTCAATGTTACGTCATGCCGAAGACACCAGACATGACACCCACCCTGTCACATTACCCATCGATATCAGTCCAACCAGTACTTGGCCTATTCCTCTTATGGCTGGGTGACAAGATATATTAGCTGGGTTGTTGACTTTAAGGCTCAATTTAGGATTGAACTTCGTACACTATAAATCTTCAACTTCAGTGGAATTTAGGCATACAAATATTATGAAAATGACATCAAAAATTATTTGTTTATGTCAATAAAGATGCAAGCTTCATAAAACTGTGCAGATTATTTCTCTACATCACATAACTCTCTCAGAATGTTTCAAATTATTGGTTGCAGTGGAGGTTGAAAAGGTCGAGGCAAATGCTGTACTCACTATGTCATCGTAGTTTGTGACAGTGCGCTGAACTGACATTGTAGATATATGTAAGCACTTTTGGATTGAGTATTTAGTAGCATGGAGAAATTGTACAGATCTCATCAAAGGCATTAGCTTTCCTCTTAGTCTGTGAATTTGACATGAAATTTCATGTATTCTTGTTATATCAATTGTCCCATTTTCATTTTAGTCACATAAAACAGGTAAACACCCCAAATTGCTATACAAACCGTCCAAATAATCATAATTCACATGTTTTTATTTGACTGCCATTTCAACTGAGCCATACTAAACAGGACATTATTGTAAATGTAAGATGCAACAGGAAACCAGGAAGTACGGAATCCCGAGGAAGCCATTCCACTGTACAAAGTAACAAAGCACTAGACCAACTGGAAAATGAACACTCGAATACATGTAACCAATCTTCCTCAAGGAGTTATCTTCCTGGCCATGTCAAAATGATCAATAATTTCCAGAAGAACAGTTCCAATGCCATCACATGAATGGTGCTGTCTCAGTGAAGCACTATGTCAAAGACACAATACAAGGTCACATATTATTTATGCTGAATTCACATAGGACTCACATGTTCCTCCTTAAAAAATTGAAATACCACACAAAGTGACACAAAGTATTTTTAAAGTGTTTGATATGACCAGTCATTGATCTACTGTTAAATCATCCACAGATTGACTGATTGATTGAGTGATTCACCTTCAGCAAGTCACTGACAAACTTTCCACATGTGACGTGCTAATTTGCATATCATATTGGTGGGATACGAGTGGTCTTCAACAAAGTTAACAATTCACAAATGTACACCTAGACAAAACAAGCGGTGGAAGTTGGGGAATCTACAAATTCCCTAATCAAGGTCTGGTTTTAACTGCACTTGAAACCACTTCATTAAAAACACAGAACAAATGTTGTGTGCTGGTACATTTGTATTTTCTATTTTATAACCGCAAACATCAAGGAAATTAGAGCTGTCTGACTTTTGAAAATTGCTACAGCAGACAGCAGCAGATATTCCAGGATAAAACCATTAAAATCTTAAATTCCCTGACATTCCTGTGTCTGGAACAGGCAGTTCTGTTTTCCCTGATATTCCAGATTTTCCCTGATCTGTGTGAACCCTGCATAATATCAGTGGCCCATTTCGTCATTCTTTACTCAATCACCCACCGATAAATATAGCACTCTCCATGTTATGACCCTTTATGATTGGCTTTATTAGAGAGACAATCAAATGGCTGAAATGCCCGGGAAACAGGAAAATCCAGACAACTGCATCTGATTGAAAGTTCTAACAACACGACTGACTCCATGTGAGAGCTGGACTACAACAGATTTGAAAAAAAAATAGGCTTTTATGTGTGCGAACTGGCCGTGGAAAGTCACTGTGCTTTTGGCACTGCTGACCGACTTGAAGTCAAGACAACAGCAACAGCAGTCCATCAACCAGTTCGTCTGAAATGTTCAGCAATTTTATTGTTGTATGATACCCTTATCAATCAGCTGGTGGATAAAGTACCAGTGGGTTTCCAGCTTAATGGTGAATGTGAAGGCAAATTTCATCTGGGACATAACTGCCACAGTCTTGCCAAACATTCCTTATGTGACAGCTAATGTGTAGCTGCAATTCAATGGCTGACACAACATGTCATGGGGAATTCCCCTAGTTGGCTTATAACAGACAAGAAAGCTATATCAGTGAGTATCGAGTAAAGAATGACTATATAGGCTCCACATGTTATCAGTCTAGGTTTTAACCTGCACCCCATCCTAGTCCTAGTGATGGAAAGACAAGCACTTTTAACACCTAGACCACAGCATCTGGCCAACAACAGCCCTGACTGTTGTAGTCATCTGCACTGGACAAGGAAAAAGAGGAACTGCACTGACCAGGGGAGTAGTTTGTGTACTTAAAGACAGACTTCAGGGAGATTTTCAGCATGGTATTGCATGTAATACAGCAAAGGCTATTCAGGTTAACCATTAAATAGGCAGTACTAGAAACTGGGATATACCAGCAGCTGCACAGGTGGTAAAGTATGTCTGCTAATGCTAAGATTACTTCATAAGAATGAGTTCGTTTCTTCGAGAAAGAAAATTTGAGAAAACAAGTCCCAGAATGTCACCTCGTTTCATGTCACCCTGCATTTGCTTTTTTAGAATAATCACTATAAACAACCTGTGGATCAGGCACAGGACAAACTTGTGAGCGAGGGATAAAAATCGGGTGCAAAACGGTATTTTGTAATTTCATTTCGAGGTCTTTGAGTCTTCAAAAGAATCACTATCATTTTCAGAGTCTCCGTAAATGTCATTATCATCACCAAATGTTTGAGATTCTAAACCGAGAAGGCGATACTTGGCAACAGCTTGGGCAGCCAAAGAAGCTGTGAAGGACAAATTAGGACCTGCGAGACGTTCTAGTCGACTTGACACACTAGCTTGTTCACCAGCATCAACAAATGTCTCTGTGCTTCCTGATGAAACAGGTAAATCCTGGAGAAGAGCTGGCGGTTTGACACTGAGGGGAGACAACTCATCTTCTTCAGCTGCCGGCTTAATTGTCACTTTGGGCAAGTTCTGACCAGAATTCATCAATGATTCCTCCTTCACATTATCACTTTGGATGTTAACACCTGCACTAACTGTTCCTGGCGTACTCTGGACATCAACTCTGGACTCCAAACTGACTGACTGCACATTATCTCCTGAATGACACTCACTCTGAACAAAGCCATATTTGGCAAGTAAAATTCTTTCCTCTTTTTTCTTCCGTTCTTCAGCCAGACCTGAGATCACTGTCCTTAGTTCAGACAGAAGTCGGACAGCTTCTTCCTTCTCCTTTTTCTTCTTGGCCTTCTCTTCCGGGCTTAGGAACTCATCCCATGCAGATGCCTGCATGTCCTCAGCTTCATCATCGACATACGTCTCAAATACTTCATCCTCAATGACTGGCTCACCCAGGATTTGCACAGTCGCTTTCGTAGCTGGTTGCTTTTTCATAGATAAGGACACCTTTCCATGCGTTTCACCTTCAGCACTCTCTGGCTGTCTTCTGAATAACCTGTCACCTTGACTTTGACCTTCAGACATGCAGTCATGGCAAGCTGCCAACTCTGTCTTGATTCTAAGCAACTTTTGCATCCATTCATTATTGGGTTCATCAGAAGGTTCTGCATCAGAGTTGTCTATTTGTTTCTGTATGTCTGAGGCCAAAGACTGTGATATTTTCAGAGCGGACTGAAGGTGAAGGTCAAGGCTATGAATGGCTACATACAATCCCTTCAGTTGAGAGTTTCCAGCCCTATCTGGAACAGGTTCAGATGTGTTGTCTACAACTGTACTGGCATAGTGAAAGTCATAGCATCGTTGCAACGTAGTTAAACTGTCTTCTAACATAGAGACTGGTGTCTTCATAACTTCATGAAGTAGCCTATGAATAGATAGTGATTGAGCCTTGGTGGCTGGCCACTGAGACAAAGACTGAAAACAAATGGCCAAACAACGAATAAACTCTGACTGTTGTAAAATCCACAAGTTACTCATTCCTTTTAAAGCTGCAACAGAAAAACTATCTGTAGCTTCCAGCAGTTGTGCTCTAGACTCCTCTGAGTTTCCTGTCACATGTACACAGGGTCCAAAGTCTTCAAGATCCATAAAGGCCAGGTAGTGAGAGGTTCCTGACTCTGGGTAGAGAGGGTACAACGTTTGAAGAAGACGACGTGTAGCATTTCTGATGTACATCATGCTATCCCGCGAGGCATGGAAGACACTATGTCGCAGCTCTGGGCACTGACGAGCCGCACTTCGTCCAGACCTTTGCTCCATTCCATGTAAAGGTCCTGTGTTAGCAATCAGAGTAAAACCACGGGCCACTAGCTCGGACTCCTGAATGAGTCGAATGGACTTTTTCAAAAGCAACTGAAACTGTTCCAAAGTTTTCAAAAATTCTACAAACACTGTTATTTGCTCTTCAAGCCTTTTCTGTTTGATAAACAGAAACAGATAACAACCAATCAACAGCATAAGACAACATGTTGCCATGACAACCAATGGATCAGAGTAAAAGACATGTTTAAGAGTTAAGTTTGTTGTCATTATTCGTTGGCAGAGAACCGCAACAATTACCACTGCAAATCCTAAGAGCCCTGCAACTTTTCTGCAAGCATCACTTTGGGTTTCAAAACATGGTCCAAGGAACTCCTCTAGAAAACTTGCATCATCTGGTTCAAGAGTAGTGCCTTGTCTCAACTCATAATAAATTTTGCTCCTTGCAACAGTCTCCAAATGTCTCAATGTGGTTTTCAAATGAAGAAAGCCAAACCAGTCTGATATGAGCATTTTCCAATTCTTATCAATTTTTGAACAGTTTTTGCCAAAAGCTTCAGTTAGAGCTTCATTTTCCCTCAGCTGTTGAGTTTGATAAGTCTCAGTCTTGACATCCTCTACACCAGCAGACTTCAGATGTTGATGTAATGCAGAGTTCTCAAAGATAACATCTTCATCAGAATCCTGACTCATGATGAACACAATGTTAATTTTTGCAAAAAAAATTCTATCAAAATTAAGAAAAAAACAAACTAAAAACACATTCTCTGGTGCCTTAAGGTCAATGCACACAATGTCACTGTAGTCGAGTGTGGTTGCAGAAACCAGCTGAGAGCAAGTCCCACTCTGGAAGAGATAGAAACCATTGTAAATACTCGTTCACGCAGACCTTTGCCCTTTGGAGATAGTGAAAAGCTGTTTTCTCCATATTCTATAGCCAAACACAACCATGTAACAAGTTTTGTCTCATCTACCAATACAAGCATCCCATTGGGGTTGAATAATTGCCACAAAATAATGCAGTTAAAAGAAGCAATATGTTTCAATGGAAAAATAGTACCTAAATGTTTTGGGACACAATACATGTATCAATCACATGGTTTCACATGACATAGATGTAGAATTATTTACATATATTCTGAGTTATTTTCATTTTACTTTTTGGGCCGTAAGTATGCCAGTTTTAGTATATATAGTATATATCACTTGAACAAACTGGAATAGGGACCACCAGAATAAAAATATAGTACACTTATGAAAATATTCACTACATGTATGTGCAGTTTGACCTGTCTTAGACATCATATTGAATTTCTTAGTAACCGCTAATTCATTCCGCTAGCTTTACCCTTTACAAAAATTGTAAACAACTGCCATATGCAGTTGTAGTTAAGAAGTATTAAAGTAATCTTCAGCTACCTACAGGAGAATGTGAAATTTCACTCCATGTTAAGACAGAACTATAAAACAGAGCAATCTCGGAATAAGCTGACTAGTGACTTCCTGGCGATCAGTAACCCCAGTTATTGCTGAGTTAGTTTTTATTTTTTCATAAGACTGATCTAGTCAAGAGATTGTTCCATTTAAAAAACTAATACAATGACCTGCCCTTTCGCTCTACCCAATAAACACTGTACTTGCGATGAATCAAGCGACAAAAAGTAAGGAATATAAGTGTCTGCAAACTTCAGGCCGTGGAAACGCATTTGATATGCAACTTTGTCTCAAATGTCATAACATAATGCAATGGCATCTGCATCAGGTATAAGCCCAATCATCGTTTCAGGGGTATCAAGAGTTCACTCAGAAATCAGCAAGACAGGTGAGAGCTCTCGCAAACTAACGTAGGTAAAAGACGTTATTTACCAATAGTTGCTAGACTGAACACGTCGGTCTCTCAACTCGAAGGCACTGCTGGCACTTAATGTAACATCACGTCTTTTTGCTGTGGTAGTTTCCTTTGCCGAACAAAATTTGAGCGAAACCAAGAGCAGTCTAGGACTAAAATTGACCATTACAAAACCAACGTCGTACCTTGTTTATATTATGCATTAATATGTAACTCCCCCCATAGCGGGGAAAAGCGCCTGACAATGAGAGCAAAACACGAATGAGATTATACCTTGACATTGTAACAACAACAACATCACAAAAGCTAACCGGGGGATGATGTTATTAACAAATATGCAAACCACAAAGTTATCATTTTTGTGGAACTGTGTCATTAGGCAGGGTATAGTATCGGCTTGTCAAGCACATAAGGATGAAAACTCCCTTGAATATTTAGAAAAGGAAATATACAAACCTTGATTACGTTCGGCGATCGGACCCGCCGCCATTTTGTAGCATGTGGGATAACCGTAAAAGGGCTAACCTTGCACGCAAATAAATAGAGGTCCCTGAAGAAGGAGCACTGGTCACAGTGTGTCTGTCAAATATGGGATCTTGGGTTTATACCTAGTTTGTTGCCGAAAGGAACTTAATTCTGATTATCATATTCTTTCACCCGCTGACATTCTTTGCCACGAAAAGTCGTTAAAAAAAAAGAAAGAAAAGATAACATTAGGCGATAGCTTTAAAAAGATACATGTACGGTAGCAAGGACCCATACTACACATGTTCATGGAGGTCCATGGCACATAACCAAAAGACTCAGGTACACATATATAAACTTAAAATTCGGCCCCCACATCAATAACTGACTATTTGGAGACTGAGACTTGCTAAAGAGATGAACATATGTTTCCATGCCTTTTGCATTAGACCTGACATGAATATAAGGCCGGTTTTCTAAGACCTGGGATTGAGATAATCACAGCTATACAAGGCTACTTTAGAGTTCTGGTAGGGCTAAAAGTGGGACATGAAAATTTCTGACATTGACCATCTCCGAGGCAAAGTTTTTCTCATTTGCACATGGTTTCCGCTATACATTCTTTTGTGGCACCTACACCTTTCACCGTAGCACTTCGTCTTAAGATTGGCATGACGGAAGAAAAGCTGTTCGATCTCGCCATTTCATTTGAGGCTCTACCTCGTTTATTGCCGTATAACTCATTTAGCCTATAATGACACGGGAAAAGATTAAATCCTATAGCGCCAGAAGACATTAATATTTATTTTCTTTCAAACTGAAAACTTTTATGTATGTATACATGTACATCAAACAGGCCTGTGTATGTAGCGCTGCACCGCCTGTTCAAAATATTCAAGGGAGATAATCAATGCTGCTATAAATTCTCTCGTCAGGCCACTATGAATATGATACTGTACATGTACATTATGCCGTGTATGGTGTACAGGGAATTTCGTCTCGCGAGTAGATTTCATCTGCGAGATCAGCCCACAAATTGCCAATACAGTTAAAAGGTTTCCAGCCGTTAATCGTCATTTCAGATTCCAAAAGCAACAACAAGGACCGATGCCTGTGACAATATTACCAAGTTGTAAATTAACTGTCTGAAAGCAGGATCATCTCTTATAAGAGCTGTTTCTCTGAAACGAACTACACTCCAAATGGTTTGCTTCACCTGGGATAATTTCTGGCGTATATGTAACCTTTCGTATGCAAAATTCTCACAGCAAAGAAAACTGGGGTCCTTTTTTTCCTACAAATTTTGGCACTGTGTATAATATAACATTAGTATATAACCTGTCATGCATATGAAAGAAACGATCAATGACCAGGTTAGAAATGTATCAACACACATCCCAAAGAAGCCAAAATAAGCCAGCCTGGAAGCCTGCAGAACTTTCCAATGATGTTGGAATTTATTTATCTATTTGATTGGTGTCTTTCTCCGTACTCAAGAATATTTCACTTATACGACGGCGGCCAACACTATGGTGGAAGGAAACAGGGCAGAGTCCGGGGAAAACCCACGACCATTCGCAGGTTGCTGACAGACCCTTCCACGTACGGTCGGAGAGGAAGCCAGCATGAGCTCGACTTGAACTCACAGCGACCGCATTGGTGAGAGGCTCCTGGGTTGTAAATGATGTTGGAAAGTTGCGTGCATATCAAAGTTGCAAACTGTATCATGAGTGTCCAAATCTTGGGTCATGCTTTAAATTGCATTTAGATACATTATACACTGGATCGCCAGACATCTTCCAATAGATGTATAGATGGCATACGACTGAATATACATGTATTGTACTTAGTGTAAAATTAACTTACTTATTTGATTGTTGGTTGACGCCATTCATATTCAAGAGTATTTCACTTTACAGTGGCGATCAGTTTTTGGCTGGAGAAGACCGGTGTGACCAGGATTAACCATCGACCTTTGGCAAGTTAGTGACCGGCCTTCCCACGCAGGACGTACACACTCGTAGCATGTCATATAGGTAGAAGGCAAGAATATTATATGTAGCATTTATGTTCATACGCTAACGGTCACACGAGTGCCATCGACCGCTTACGGTCAACATGGATGCAAGGTGTAAATGCGATGTATGCACATATGCATGCTTGTGTTTTAGCAATTTTTCTGTCTTTATGACGGCGAGTCATTAGGTGTACGTACATATTGGCCAACCGTGTCTCCTTGTGAAAGGGCGAGCACATGCCGTCAAAGTTGTGCCGCCACTGAAATAGTATCAAAGACACCAGGTATAACCTCCATCCATTCACACTGTGAGAAAGTTCTGTTTCCTTTCTTTAAATTCTCAGTGCTGAGCACTAAGCGAAGCCTCTCGAGTTTCCGAATTTAAGAAGGGCAATCTATACCCATTAGCAAGCAAAACAGTCTTGTCAGTTAGAGGATCCATATCATTATAAAGTGAAGGCGTTGGATTGAGTAGCCTTTATGAAGTTTCGTTTCTGAACCAGTGGCTGTGGCGTAGCTGACAGATGCTATGGCAACCAGATCCTAGCAAATGCTATTGGACGACACAAATATTTTACAAATGAATAACCTCAGTGAGTATATTAATGTGCAATTCGAAGGACCAATGACCAAAGTAGAATGGATACAGGTTCAGAAGAGAAGCACCAACTGAACTGGTTCATTTAAATCCGAAGGACGAATTGTTCTAACGTCAGCTTTATATTATGTGGGTTTAGATCAAGGCTAGGGAAAATCACCAAGAAACACAATGACAAATGAACCGCTTCGGTGGCCTAATGTTTAGGTGGCCCCCCTCAAGTCGAGGGACTTGGGATCAAATCCGGGACGAGTCATACCAAAGACTTAAAAATGGTACTTGTTGCTGCCTTGAGATTAGAACGAGAAAACAGGACTGGTTGCATAACATAAACTTATCCAAATAGTAGAAAACGCTTGGTGGGTCGTCATTTCAAAAATGTTATGTAACGGCTTTTGTCTGGGAACGTATGCATGCCAATTAATGCTCCCACAATCGGTGCATTGATGTAAGTATATGCAAATATCCAAGTGTGTATACTACTATCTGGAAAGTGAGAGACACAAGATCAAGTCCGATTGAGTCGGGTCACTGTTAGAAACTATTGACAACCAACAGGCCTCCTTCTACTTCAAGGTAACTATCTTCCGTTAAAATGATTTCCGCGTGTGCCGTTTGTTTTATTTTATTGCTTGACTGATTGATTTTTCACTTTTGCGATTAAGGTCAGTATTATGTGTTGAGGAAACCACTGACCTTTGGTGCGTTACTAACGAACTTTCCCAGATGTGACATACAGATATGCACACAATATTGGTGGTAGACAAGTGACCCTCAACAAACAGGCTGCACTGATATGTTAGTGGACACCATGTCCGAAATGGTGTTAAAAGCGGCGCGTTAATCCTCAAACAGGCATAAAATGAAATCCAGCATATACGACGATTGCGAAGAACTTGGATGTTGTTGTTGTATACGTTGTTGTCATTAAATCATAATAAGAACTCGTTCCTAATAATTCTTGTAGATAAATATCGTATTTGTTACTGTACCACGGTTATGATCAGGCACGCCTTTTACACATGGCTCCTTCAAATCTTCAACCTCTGCACATGGACATGAATTTCTGGTTTACTCAATTAACTAGCCTACAAAGCGACGCGAACATGACCACTTGGCCAGGGATTTCAGCGGGAACTGAATGAATGGATATTAAAGCCCGTGGCCTAGTGGCCATGTTAGTGAGGCATTGGCAACAATAACTTTAAACTGAGTTTGTGCAACCTTAAATGTGTTCCATGCAGATCCCTTGTCTTCCACCAGTGTGACGAGCAAACTCTATACGTAATTTACCTGGGGAATTCCACTGTCTTCCACATATTAAAAGTTCTTCAGTATGGCTTTAAACAACAACCAGTTTACTTGTCTCTCCAGACAAAAGTTGCTTTCTACTCATTCAGTCCTCCCTGGCAGAAATTGTCTTTCATCCATATCGTTCTCCCAGACAATAATTGCCTCCCATCCTGTATTCTCCCACACAATAGTCAGCCCCCATCCATTAACTCCTCTTTAGACAAAAGCTGCCCTCTGTCCACTCAGTTCTCCAAGACAGAACTTGTCGTGCATCCATTCCTTTCTCCCAAGGAGAAATTGCTACCCATCCGTTCAGTTTTACTAAGTAAAAGTTCTCACCCATTAATTCAGTTCTCCCAAGCACGTTGTCGTCTACTTATTGAGAAATGACAGCGGTTGCCTTCCGTACTTTGCTCTCCCACACAATAGTTACCCTCCGTTCATTCACTCCTATCCGAGCGACAGTTGCACCCCTTCCATTGTCATCCACCCATTCCGTTCTCACAAGCAGATCTAATTTTCTTGCATCCTTCCTTCCTTCTCTGATATAAAAATCCTCACTGAGCCCAATTTTACTGTCCAAATGGAAAACTTCTTCCCTGCAGGGTTTGCCTACACCCATGACATTGTGCAAAAGTATATACATGCATGTACCTAACCTGGATACAGAGTTTTTACCTTGATTAGTACATAAAAGAATGATATTTTTTGACAATTTTGTTTATAGGTTTGCTCGTTTAAACAGGTTCTGTATTCGGTCAAATGTTTTACATTTTTGGAGTAACAACCATTTTACATATTTGGGTAATGTTTCTACAAACTCAGGCAAGGTTACAAATGCTGCAATTGTTATATATTTTCATTACACAGAGAAGGCGTGTCGCGAGTTGATTGATTTGACGATTCGACACATTCCACTCATGCAGTATCGCTTCTTTCAGAGGCATTTAGGAATTGGGATGGTATAGATTGACAGAGGCATTACTTATGGATAACAACTCCTGAATTTATTGCAGTATCGCTAAGAAGCGATCAAACGATTCCAATTGGTGGTATGTAAAAGGAAATAATCATACCTTAATTGAAATTGTATTGTTGTTTAACGTGGTACAGTTAGTGTTTGAAACAGTTCACAACACACCAGCATCAATATCCGATCAGCTTCAAATGTTAAGCGTAAAATAGTTCATGAATCATACTGGCATATATTTTATCGGTATAATAAATCAAAAGATGAATGTTTATTTGCATGAAGGACTTGAGTTAGACTATGTAATACAGATGTCTGGATTCGTTCAGCGATTGACATTCGATGTATTTGATACATTTGGCATTTTTTTATGCTTGGTGAAAGTGACGTAGTTTATGTAGCATGATCAAATTGATATCATCAATAATGCCGTACGTGTATATATAACTGCCTCCTGTAGTTAGAATCAAACAGACACCAGGCATGACACCCAATAATGCCGTTAAGGCGGACACCAGACACAACACCCAATAAGGCCGTTGACGGCTCACGCCTCCCTGGAGCTTGGATAAGGCAAACACCAGGCATGACACTCATAATGCCGTTAACGGCTTGTGTCTCATTGGAGCTATAGGATAAGACAGACACCATACATGACACCCAATAATGCCTTAACGGTACGTGTATGACTGCCTCCCTGGAGTTAGACTAAGGCAGACACCAGACACGACACCCGATAATAAAACCTACAGTGAAGCAGAATTTGAGTGAGTGAGTGAATGCTTGGGGCTTAACGTCGCACTTAACAATTTTTCAGTCATATGAAGACGAGGGAGTCCTCGGAGTGCATGTAATGTGCCTCCTTGTTGCAGGGCGGATTTCCACCGCTCCTTTATCTAATAGTGCTTCACTGAGACAACTTCGCAAAGGCAACTAGGTTGCCCCGCTCGAGGCATCATGCTGGTACGGGTTGCACTACCCCTTTAATGCTCAATGCCAAGCAAGGAAATTACAACTTCCTCTTTTAAGGTCTTAGGTGTGACCCGATCAAAGACTGACCCTGGATCTACCGCTCCTGAATCAGACGCTCTATCGACAGAGCCATCGGGGTCGGTTAGTAGAATTGGAAAATTGAAAGTTGTGGCATTAATATATATATATATATATATATATATATATATATATATATATATATATATATATATATATATATATATTCCTACAGTTCCTATGTATGTATACGTTTGAGCATAAATATTTAACAGGTGTAAGCCCCTGATTCACTCCGTCGTTATCTATTTATATACTCATGATCCAAGTGTGTATGCGCTGTTCAGTCTTTGTTAAACCCCTACAGCTGTCTTATAGAATGTGGTAAACATTTACAGTGGGCCTGGTTCAGATACATGTACATAGGTATTTATTCGATTTGGGATAAGTTTACTGGTATCCACGTCCTATAGTCTCTGTATTTGGTGACTTTTATACTAACAGGTGCAGACGCATATAACTTGTATCTAACTTGTCCCACGGCCATCTAACATACATAGATGTATACAGCTTAAATTCATAAATACGCCTATCTCCAAAATGCGAGCTAAAACTGAGAAAAAATTGACAGCCATATTTAATATGAGCCCCCACAGTTATCAAGCAGAAACAACACTGTTTGCATTTAAAATACAATATGCAGGAATATTAGCAGCTGGTCTGCACGTAACACTGTATTGCCGGTATAATTAAAGAGAAGTTAAACATTCGGGGCAACCATATCACACTTCATTGCGCAAATGCGAGACCACAGAACTCCATCTGCGTCCTCTGACCTATTTGAGCTTTTATTCCGTGCTTACAGGACTTTTGCCCACCTTATATGCAATCACGTGACGTGGTTTCGATAAGGTATATGTATCCTCCATTTAGCCTATACACGCGCATATCATTATATCTCCAGTCTTCTAAACTATACACGTACTGTTTAATAGTATTATGTTCTCTATACAAGAAATGAATATAATGTATAACACCCCCGAATCTGTGATATCTGACGTAATTTTTCAGTACTCTAGTGTTGTTCTCATAAGAAAATCGGGCTTAAATTCAATTGTATAACATAAACAGATCGGTGTTGATCAGTGTTGCCAATAAGTGATATTTAATTAAATAACTGTAATCAATTACGAGTAACCTTAATCACATTTTCAATCCCTTTGTATAACACGCATCATAGCTAGAACAATGATGGTGATTAAATGCTTCATTGATATATCAAATGCTTCATTCATTATCACTAGGTGGTTTACATGTGTATTAATTTTGGTATATGTATGTCTACGTGATATATCCGGTGTACTTATCAGTTAAAACACCTCATTACATTTTGGGAAAAACGCAGCTCTTGGCTGTTTCAATGTATTTAACGCCTACATGCATTCTGCACCACGTGTTTGTAGCCTGCATGTGCGATGCTTACATATGGGGAAACCAATTTAGCTGTGTCACCGAATCTTTTAACGTTACCTCCCTCAAACTCGAACTCAAGTCTTCAGTATCGATGTCAGTGACATAAATATTAGACCAATATGGTTGAAAGCATCTTTTCCGCACCAAAACTGCCAAAATTGCAGAATCTGACAAATGCTATACAATACATCCACCCCTGGTGGACGGGAGAATCCACGTGGTGTGGCAGGGGATAGCTGCGGGACAGGATAAGTTGTCAAAATTTACGACGTTTTCAGTCCTCTTTTATGGAATCAGTTTTGGAAAAGAGAAGCTTTGAAAAGTCGGTGACTTTATTTCCAGGTAATCATGCCGAAAGCGTGCTGATGCTATTGCATATTTTAGTCTGCCATTTTTTTTCCAGAAAGGACTTGTACAGGCACATACTATCCTAGGCCCTTGTGCATGCACATGGGTGTTATCTGCCGCAGTCGGCCAGAAAACACAACAGTACTTTTTGTGGGTCACTCATTAAAGCTCGGCTTTACGGGAAAACTTTCAATGAAAAATACCAAACAATTGTATGATTCAATAGCGGAAGAATTAAGCATTAGGCAGTATCCATTTGGGCAAGATTCATTTCGAAAAATCAGGCGAGAATGCGATTTTATTGAGAGAGGTTTTGTAAGGTTATATGCAGAGACGACATACATAGTCAGCCCATCTCGACTCACGTAGACTGGGAAGAAAGACTGGTGCTTTATCCATGTACAGCTGATGTTACGTACATAATTTCACCGACATTTAGCCATCAACGCTTGTTTTAGCTCACAAACCGCAGGATTAACCCATATCACCAACTAGTAAGTAAACTCTTGTAGAAATTTACTGTGGTTTTTGAAAGGATGGCTGATGTGGAAGGTTTGTACAAGCTTTCAAAGGCCCCTTGTGTTCCGCCAGCGAGGAAGTCGGCCTTCAAACATGGCTGACAGCTCATGCACGTAGGCTGTTCTCCAATGGCTATCTCAAATGTACAGAGAGACTAAAGATTGTCAAAATGTGTCATTAAATAGGTGTTTTTCTGATGAGTCCATCACTGTCACCAACTGCTAATGCTTTAAAGCCATTACATGCAGATGTGAAGAGATAGTAACATTTTGAGAAAAGTTATTCTTTTCCTTTTTGCATCCTGGCTGGTGAAGCTAGGAAAGTCAGATTGTCATTTAGAAACATAGGCCTACAATGTAGAAACAAATATGATCTTGAATCTGCTTTATTATTATATGTATGTATATCTAAACTACGGCTTGAATGGTCAGTTCACCTTTGCTGGGTATGTGCCCTAAATGTGTATAAATTTATACAGAAATGTTATATGTTTCGTCAACAGTATGGAGATCAATATGTAAGCATATATGAACACATACAGCCATGTATAATTTATTTCCTTCTCTTGGTAAAGTCATTTCTGTTGTTGAAATAGTCATTCTTTTAATGTTTAATAACAGTAACGATAAGAAATAATGAGATAAAGTTGAACTGTGTTTTCATGTTGCATAGGAAGAAAATTAAAAAGCGAAAATAATGACTTTTTTTTCAGGAACAATGCTGTTTTATGTAAAGCAGCATCTCGCCATTGCTCTGGCCTTGTGTAGTTCATTAGATCTGGAATCAATATGTTTCCTTTTTTCTCTCTAGGTATAAGGTTAGTTTTGAGAAAAACCATTTTGGTTGTCTGAACAGAGGCACATAGCCCTGCTATAAATAGATATAAACAAGTTGAGCATTGGCCTGTTGGTAGAGAGATAAAGGACAGTAGAGATAGAATTTACTGTGCCACATTTAACGTGTATGTCAAGATAGGAATACATGTGTTATATTGGTCTTCCACATGGGATATAATCAGAGAAAAAGGAAATATGAAAATGTTTAGCCTACAAAGGGAAAACATTGAGCAAATACATGCTTGTAGTAATTAAGGATTTGCGACTAGGAGATGAAAACTTCTGTTAAAACATGTTTTTATTGTTCACTATTAATGGCTGTCAGTCAGTATGGTTATATGTGTCTATTATTCATATTGAGGATTTGCACAAACATGTCCGACATGATAGTATGGTGTCAGATTAATAGGGCATATATACATGTATGTCTACGGACGAGGATAATATACATTAATAAAATAAGGTTGACTGGCTGTTTATGTTAAATGCTGTAGGTATAGGCATGCATGCATAACTCCAGGTTTTCAGTGAAACAGTGTGCAGCCTCTTCATGCAGTCAAGCTAAACAGCTTTCATGCAGCTGTAGTGTTTGAGGGCACAGCTCAGAGCCGACTGGCCGCAGTTGTCACAACTGGCGATCACAACTGTCGGGTCTTGCATGCTGCCCAAGTTGCAGCTAAGGCCGCAGTGACGGGCCTGTGGGGCTAGCGCAGGCCCCACACAGTTCAATATGGCTACGTCACCAGCCTAGCTGTTCCCTCCCAGCTCAAGTGCTGGCCTTACTCACTCACAGGTCTGTGACCTTCTCCTGGTGTCAGTCTCCTTCACTCTGTTCAGCTTTTGATACTGTTCAGGTTTACTATTTGAGCCATGCAGCCTCAAGGTCAAGCTAACAAATAACTTGGCCAAATCACCTGTGTTTTTATTATAGTCATCTTTAACCACATATACTGTGGTTGAAACTTAAAGTCATTAATGGCGGTGAAAGGTTTGACAAGATTATTAAGAAAAATATTTCCTGTCCAGAATTTGATCATTTTCATGTTTAAATTCTCCATCTCCCAAAATCTTGAAATTCACCCTTCAGTTTCACTTCCAGGAGTATTTTCACTGTCCAAATGGTGTTTTAATTGAAATGTGAACTGCTCTGTAAATGAAAACTGAATTTACATGTATCATTTAACTGAACCTGTCTAAAGTGTATCATCCACTGAAGAATATCACTGATTTGAAGAAAAAAACATTAAACCAAATGTATATATATGCATCGTTGAAGTGTATCACATTGAGTTTAGAAAGCATACCTTATTATTTTTGTGATGATGAAAAACTGAGATATGGAAGTTCAAAGGAAACATAATTATGCATGTTGAGAAAAATCAAAAGCGCTACCATGTTATCAATTTTAGCCAATCGGACATGCTTTATTTGTATAACCATAGAAAGCAGCTGTTTCCGCTGACATCACATGAACCCTGTTTCATCTCTTGGCCATATCTACGTGCGGTACAGATGATGCGACATTGTGGTTTCGATATCTTTAACATGGCGTATACCATGACATAACAAGAATTGTGAATTAAAAGTATATTTTTAGAGCTACCATTGCAAGGTTAGTTTTGAGAAAAGACTGTGGCTGTTTACATGTAGGTCTGTTTCCACAGCTCTTTCAAATTAACTTAAGGATATATTAGTTGTGGTAATTTCGTTTATGCAGTCGCTGTGAGTTCAAGTCCAGCTCATGCTGGCTTCCTCTCTGGCCGTAAGTGGGAAGGTCTGTCAGCAACCTGCGTATGGTCGTGGGTTTCCCCTGGGCTATGCCCGGTTTCCAACCGCCATAATGCTTGCTGGCGGCCGTCGTATAAGTGAAATATTCTTGAGTACGGCATAAAACATCAATCAAATAAATAAATAAATAAATAAAATTTCGTTTACTCTAAACATGGTTAAATTTCAAGTATCTAGTTGATTATCAACATAAGATTAACTTTGCTAGGTTTGCCTTCACACAAACAATGTATTTTTATCAGTCGACAAGGAAAAAAATCTTCAAAACAAACCGATATGAACACAACGTGAAAATGTTAGAGAATTACTAGAACTAAGTAGCAGTGTAAATGTGTGGAGAATTACTAGAACTAAGTAGCAGCGTAAATGTGTGGAGAATTACACTGTGTAAGTTAACAATATTGCGAACGTGTGAAGAATTTTTTGAAGAAAAGTAGCAATGAAAGTGTAGAGAATTACAGTAAGTAACAATAAAGCAAGTGTTGGAGAATTACAGTAAGTAACAATAATGCAAATGTTGGAGAATTAACAGTTGAAAGGATTATTAATAGTGATATACTGCTTCTGTAGGTTTACCAACACCCTACCACTGAGAGGGTATGTTAATTTCCTCCAGGCAGCGCTTTTGCTTGCTCCAGGTAGCGCATCTGGTTTACTCATGGATAAACCTTGCCGAAATACTCTCACATATGATTGTAAAATACAAAAAAAAGTATATGTATTATTCTATAACTGTCGATTGTTTCCGATTTACATATAAAGAAGACGATCAAAGACTATAAATCTCATGTTTTACTCCCTTTGATATGCATGCAAAACACTGGCCTAATTACGTAAATAGAATGGATGAGCCTACTATAAAACAGGATGTTGTTTTCGCTGACAAAAATGAATAGATATCACACGCAAGGTGTAACAGGGCAACGTATCGCAACTTTGTTACTTTCATTCCTTCCTAGGTGAAAGCAATAAAGGCTAACCATATGTAATCATTATATGGTGGATTATTTTCAACTTAGTATTTCATTCCCAGTGAAGGCAAACGATCGAACATGTACATGTACTAACCAGTTTGCTGCAGACGATACGTCAACAAAAATACTTGGCTGCAGTGTTCGTTTCACAGTGAGGAATAGTTCATTGTCAAAGATTGCAAGCAGAAGGGAATGTAACGCCTTGACTGATGTTCTCTGCATCATACTTGAGGGAGGTGTCCTGTGTAGTGTCCTCACACCATGCTTGAGTGAGGTGTCCTGTCTGGTGTCCTCAACATAATTCTTGGGTGAGGATGTATAAATGTCCTCTCCCAATCACAGCACACATTGTATACTCACACATTGTCTGGTGTGTTCAAGATCATGATTGAGTCAGGCATTTGGTCTGGTGTCTTCACATCATGTTTGAGTGACATATTGTGTCAGGTGTCCTTATCTCATGTTTGAATGAGATGACCTGTCTAGTGTCCTCATGTTGTGCTTGATTGAGGTGTCCTATCTGGGGTCCTCACATCATTTTTGGGTGAGGTGTCCTGTCATGTGTCCTCATCTCTGCTTGAGTAAGGCCTGTTGTCCTCACATGATGCTTGAGTGAGGTTTCACGTCTTGTGTCCTCACATCATGCTTGGATAAGGTGTTGTGTCAGGTGTACTCAGGAATTTGCTCAAGTCTCATGTTCTCACCATCTTGTTCAAGTCAGGCGCCCTGTTGGGTGTTCTGCCACTATGCTTATGTCTGGTGTCATGTATAGTGTCCTCACCATTATGCTGTAGAGAAACAGCAGCTAGACTCACAAATAGTAGTTTAGTAGTTTAGTTTTGTATCAGCAATAAGCCACTGTTATGCAAGTACTGAAACAAAGTCCTCATGGAGGTAAACGAAAAATGTTTTCGACAAGTTCTGCGTTATATTTAATTATTTGTAGAGTAATTTGAAGAAAGCCATGTTTAGTAATCAATATAGATAGCTACACTGGACAGCTGCCAGTAGAACGCTGCATTCAAATACATGTATTCACGAGATATGGGTGGTGTATCCCTGTCAGCAAATTTTATTACGTTAATGTACCAGAAAAGCCCAAGTCTGTTTTCCAAAATTAAGAAAAGACCGACTACTTTTTCAGTTTTTTCTTGTACAGTGGTGTATGTGTAATATATTAATTTTAGAAATTCTGTTGTCATTGGCAGTGTTTTTCTGCAAACTTGTTTACATGTAGACATGTAGACTAAAGATTAACACTGAATCTTCTTAAACTGCTCTAAACACGCCAGCATAATTAATGCCCAGAAATGGTGCCTAGATTAGACTATAAATGTTATGTTAGAATATGGCAAAACTATACTTCAAAAAAAAAACAAAAAACCATAATAACTAGAACTGCAAAGCAGTTTCGACTGGGGTCCACATCGTTTGTTTTCGTAGTTAAAACACTGTACACTGTCAAATGGGAGACAACTGAACTATATCTAAACGCAACAAACCTTTAATGCACCGAGCCTTTAACGCACCAATCACTGACAGTGCAGCAGAAACGAGCAGGTCAACAGATTGTATATCTGTCCAGATGCCGTCGATCTCAATGTTAAAGCAATAGGATAAACATGAATTTATGAAATAAAACGGTGGTGTCATTTAAATGCTCCTAGTGAGAAAATTATTAACTGTAGCACAAATTCATTGTCACATTACGCAAAGAGCATGCCTTGGGCAACTTTCGCCTTTCTAGCTCCCATAGTTCTAGAGTTACAGGTCATTGAAATTACGTAACTAAATTTGAGATTTTTGACTGTATCTTAAAAGTTACAAAGATAAGAAAAAGGAGATTCGGAATCAGTGGCTCAAAATGCGCCAGAATACGATTTAAAAAATTGAAATTTCAAAGCTAAGCTAGTTGTGAAGTCACAATTTTGACCAATGGCGAGTTTTTTTCAAACTTATTGTAGCTACCAATGGGCTACCTGCATATCAACTTTCAGAATAATCTGTTTACTGCTTCTTGGGAAAAAGATGTTTAAGCAATTTCACACAAAATCCAATATGGCCGTCAATCCATATGACATAAAAAAAAAAATCGGGCTCCGTGCTGCACAACTTCAGGTATTGGGAACTTTTATTGCAAAATTTCAAGTCAAGCAGTCTAGGCTGTATGTTGCTCACAAAATCTGTGGAATAATAATAACCTGAACTAACACAATAGGTGTCCTGCAGGACTATCTGTGTGGACCCCTTATAATAAAACAGCCATGGTATTCAGGTATAAAATTAGCCTAACCATGGCATTTTTGTGCTGAGTGACCTTATAACACATCTAAATGTAAATGGGGGAAACAAGGAAACATGGATGCATACTTATGCATGTACAGCATATGTATGAGCTTTTTTAAATCTAGCTGACTCCCTCTTGGAACATGATTTACAGTTTGCATAAAGTGACCCTGTACAGTAAATATAGCGGTCTAACCAGCCAGCTGCCTCTGTAACATTGATCAGACACAATTCTGTACACCTGCATATATTCACCAGGTTACAAACCACCCATTTTACTTCCTGTTCTCCTTGTGGTATATAATGTATACAGCATTTTGATAGGCGAATACATTCCCTAAGTTCATGCTAGCTACATGTACATGGTAACATTGATAACCTGCATGTATTCATGTAGGCCTGCCTAATATGTGTACGCTTAAGGAAGCATCTACAGGTTGTTGTGTCAAAGGTCAAATCCAAGCTTGGTATTTGTTTACCAATGACACAGTTACAGATATTCACATGCAGGTAAGTATACAATGTGTGCTGTGATTGGGAGAGGACATTTATACATCCTTTTGTCATGGGTTCAAATCTGTTACCTGTGAATTTGTCTTGATTAATGTGTGATAAAAGGCCTATTACCTTTTGACCTATCCATGCGGTGATGTGTTTAGATACACCTTTGGATGCCTTTTTTTTTGTCGATTTATGTTATGTCCTTTTCCCCTGCATTTGTCCTTCTTTCATGGCTGTTTCTAAAGGTGAAGAAGTGTTCTCAGAGTGTGAATTAAATCAAAATCATGTACGTGCAAGAAAAAAAGACATCCTAAAAGAAATGGTAACACCAGACTAAATGCATATAGATACGCATTGATATCCCACAGGAAGTTTAAATAGCATAACTTTTGTCATGTTACACAACTGAGATATTGCAGTTTAAAATAAGCAAAATAGCACAGGTTAGGTCAGTTTTTACACCCTTTCCTAAATAACTCAGGTTTGTATTACATGTTGTCTTTTGCTTTAAGAATTATTTTCATTAACCTGCAAACAAGACAGGAAAGCACTGCTACAAAGTCAGTAGTCTCAAGATGTTTACCGGTAGAGTAGAAGTATCATTGGCATGTTAGTTTATGAATAAACTTCTTTCAAATTTCAAATTAAAGGATGATATTAGCTATCTTATTTTAATCGGGATTTGGCTCAAGAATATTTAGTGATGCAAATTTTTGGATTTGAGACTATTTTCAGGTTTCTTTTCATGAACTGAAGGAAAAATCAAGTTATCTGTCTGTGGTTACAGCACTCAAAATTATGAAAAACATACTGTTTTAGTAATTTAGTGGATTGTCATGTCCTGTTTTCTGCAGATGCCTGAGCTACATCACTGAACACTTGTACAAAGGGGGTCAATTTTTATGGGTGGTGGAAACCTGGCAGAACCCCCCCCCCCCCCACCAATCACCCCCCCCCCCAAAAAAAAGCCTCTGTGGTTCTTGGGTATTACATAAATACACTTCAGAGTGTCTCTGTGAAGGATGCGTAATTGTTAATCACATGTTAACGCAGAAGAAATGAAGTGTATCTCATTTACGACCCTGCGGATGAAGATTTATTTGCTGAGTACAAGAATTGTGCAGGTGAACATTTGTCAGTGCATTAGACCTGAAAATATTATACATAGGGAATAGGTCAATCTATCTCACAAATTGTCTGAAATGCTATCGCCTTGCTATGGAAACACAGCTTTGTTGTAAGGAGCCAAAGAGGGTCCTGATGCAGTTGATAGTAATGTGTTACAGAATGTATGTTAAGATGTGATGCATGACATAATGTCAAATGTATGAAAATGAGAAAGAAAAACATTAATCTGTCATAGTGCAACATGTAAAATAACAGAATTATAAACTTGTGTCTGTTATAGGTAAAGATATTGTGTAGTGTAAGCTTGGCTGCATATACCTCAGTGTTAAATAATGATTAGCCATTGACCTTGTGTTTTTTGAATAATTTTTTGTGTCAGCAAGTAGCCAAAGGATTACTCTTAAGAAAACATTTGTTAAGGCAAAATCAGTTCATTTCTTGATATTGACCCAGGTGCATAGATTTTTTTTTTGGTGTTTAACTGATTGAGGCACTGTTGTTTCCTCAATCTTCTGTGGTTGCAGTAAACAGAAGTCACATATGTTGGTATTGGAGATGTACAATGTTTTATGGAAATTGCGTGTTAATAACATGACTGTGGCTGTATTTACTACATCCAGATTATGAATCATGTAAAATTTCGTCCATGATTAACTTGCTCAATTTACTGTATTCTGAGAATTCTAATGATTCTAGAAAAGCTCTAGTTTGGAAGGTGTTATGATATCCTGCTGGAAAAATGTATGTTTCAACATAAAAATGATATTTTATGGCATTTATTTGCCTCTAAAAATGCACTTTTGGGACGAAATTTTTTGGTCATTTCAGATACATGTATGTGCTAATCGTATTGTTAGTAATATCTGATACTACATGTTGTTTAAACTGGGGACGATTTATACACACTGGTACATCCATGTCTTGCACGGTATAGCAGGATATGGTCTTTTAGATTTGATTTATTTATTTATTTGATAGCATTATGGTGGGAGGAAACCAGGCATAGCCCGGGGGAAATTCATGACCATCCGCAGGTTGCGGCCAGACCTTCCCACTTACGATCTATTGGATTTGAGGTGTTCTTCTATGTAGCACTCACTAACTTTCTACCTTATATATTGTTTTAGCAAATTATGATTTCTGTGTTTTTTGTTTTTCTGGGTTTTTTTTTATACTTTTCTCTGGCAGTAATAGCCAGACTTCACTTTAGATGTAGAATTTATTGAAAAAAAAAACAACAAATAGATTAAATTTACAAATGTTTTTTTATCTATTAGCAGTTGATCCCCGCATGGTTTCCATGTTGCATCACTGCACCTGGGTCAAGTAATCATCCATAATAAACCCAAAGGAGACAAATAAGGTAAGATATTTGTGATTGTTGGAAAAGTAAACATTATACATATGTATGGTGTATTCTTTATCACATTGTGGGGATATCTTTATCACATTTTTGTGTCACCATAGTCCAACTACAGGTATGTCCAAGCATGCAATGCTGCTTTCTAAATCTTTCTTTTTGGCACATAAAAAAGCGATGGTAGAAACACTATTTGCAGTACTTAAAGTGATTGTAGTAAATGTAGACATTAAAGCAGCATGTCTCAAGGTGTCCCTGTTCTTCAAAGGTATCTGCACACTACAAGAACGTTAAATCCACGTATATATGGGAAGGTGTATCTTTAGAATATGTAAGAATGCTTAGCAGGACTATCATGACTATGACCACAGCATAATTCAAGGTCAAGAACTCGTTTGTCAAGGGCACTCAGTGACTTGTTCAGTGTTCATGACAAGACAAACAGATTAGTAGAAATTTATCTTTTAGTTTTTACATGTGTGCTATGTTTCCATTTTTGTTGCTTTAATATTGGTAAAGTAAGAATAGTTATATAGAGAACACCTTTAGTGAGGTTCTCTTTGCTGCATGTTGTATTGTGCTTTAAATGTATGCTCCATAAGTGGGAAGGTCTGCAGCAACCTGCGAATGGTCGTGGGTTTCTTTCAGGGCTCTGCCTGGTTTTCTCCCACCATAATGCTGGCCGCTGTCATATAAGTGTAATATTCTTGAGTATGGCGTAAAACACCAATCAAATAAATAAATAAATGTATGCTGCTTTATATTTGTGAATCTTTGGCAGTGTGTACATGTCATTGTGTTACTAACATAATCACAGCCCGAGCATCATGATAGGTTCTTGGAGGCTGCAGTTTGTGTGATATGGATTGTAGGATATTGTGGCTTTATAAGTGTCATTGGGACATTATTAATATTAATATTGAGATGGATATATTACATATGCATAATGTAAATAATTTATGAAAAGCATGTTTTACTTATGTCTCTTGGATGGAGGTCTGAATGGGAAGACAAGAATTTGATGATGTCCTCATTAGTTAAATTGTCATCATCAGCAATGAAATATTTTCACGACAATGCTTGGCTATGGTAATGTGCTTTGGCTAATAAGTTAGCTGTCCATGGCTTTATAGACCAGAATCGCGCTCATTTCTACCTGTATATCAGCCAGGAAAATGCATAATTGATCCTGTACACACCTGAGGTATAGCTTACAACTTGCTAGACTGGTAATCTGAGCATACTGCCTGGCACAGGACATAATCAGTATCCGTTTTCACCTATCACTGGATCTACGGATTTCCTAGACTATTCTGTTGAACACAACAAGCTAATATCAATGCTAAGCCTGTTTCATTGCCAACATGGAGATTTGCTGTCGTAAATGTGGTTTTTGTTTGAACAGACAGGAGCTACGATGAAGTACAAGAAGTTGTTATAAATCTTTCACATTTCTGGAAAAGATTTTACATGTTACATGTGCCTTTAGATGGGTTAACTTTGCGGGGCGACAATTAAAAATATGTTCATTGGCCGTAACCCAACCAGCCCTCCAAAAAGGGGTCCTACTCATGCTTTTTACTGGGATTTTGATAATTTTTTATAAATATTTTTCTCACGGTGTTAATTTCTTTAAATACCTATCTTTGGTATTAATCAGAATAAAGAAAAAAGAAGCTTATTTCCTATCAGTCTACAGCATTTTTGCTGATAGTCAGGTTATGCAGAACAAAGATGTTTTAATGATGGCACTACACAGGCAGCGAAATTTGGCCTGCCGGCGAAACCCAGAAATCGGTTACGTCTTTTCCGCCTCGCCTAACCGATCATTCGGTTACGCCACGTATGTTTATCAACCCGATCGGTTACGCTAATTGTTTACGTGGTTTATGTTTCAGGCATCATTCTGGATCATTAATAAAAGTATTCAGCTCAATGTTATGTTTGTTTTTCTTTTCTATATCTAGCAGCTCATACCGTAAGGTTGGTGAACAAATGAAAGAGAAATTTTACACTCACACGGTGTTTCAACGTTGTGTGTTGCCTGGTTGGTACTTGACTCCTGTGGCACATTTTTACGTAAAATTCCGTTATACAGGCTTATATGTGAAAAGATAAGTCAAAATAAATAATTTGAGTATTATCTCAAAGCCTGTAAAGCATATATGAATGATTACATTTCCATGTGACCAGCACAGGCAGCTGGCTGTGGCTGACCGCATACTGGCCGCGTTGTGATTATGAAAGCTGTTCAGTCCAGTTTATCTGTAGTTACCTAATGTACACTGACTCTAAGGACGTTCTCGTTGGACAGTTGGCCTAACCGATTTTCCGGTTAGCCAAATTGAACCGCACGTAACCGTTGCGCGACCGACGGTTTCGTTCGCGCCAAATTTCGCTGCCTGCTACAGCTGATGTCATCACACATGGCACACTGACTGGATAATTGCTTTAGCCCTATACCTATGCATACCTCCGTGTCCTTTATCAAGAGAGATGGGAGTTCAAACCTGGCTCCCAACTTTCCAAAAAGCAGTATAAGGTTTGCTGAAGCTAGGATATTAGTGTATCTAATATTTCCCTGGTGAAATAAGGATATACATATTAGAAAATGTTGTTTTTTTTTTTATGGGAACCTAAAAATCTTAAAACAGCTTACACAAGTAGACGATATGCAAGCCAAAGCCAAAATGTTATAAGTCCAAAAAGAAAGTTTGTGATGTAGTAAGGTCCGCATTTCCTTGCCCTTGCAGTCTTTTGTTGAATTGACATATCAGGTGCAAGATCATTTGGTGTCGACTTGTCAGTAAGGATCAGACATCAGTGAGACCTTAGCATGGAGAAGCCAGTAAGAAGTAAGACTTGGATAGGAATGTTAGGATGACACCAATGACTGCCTTGACAAAAACACCCGAGGGGAGCAGACCTTGGTCTATCGGTGAAAGGTGCATGTCTTTTAAATGCCAGTTCGGTGTAAAGCAATTGTGCAACTGGGAGCAACTGGGTGTTTGGAGACTAGGAGCAGATGGGAGCATAAAACTGAGCTGCTGGTTTTAGTTGATCTGCGTGGGCTTGTGATCACCACGTTAAACATTTTCTACTTTTCTGTGACTCGAAGCACCCAGTTGCGTATGTTTATGTCCGGCTGGTCAGAGTTGCTCAAGATCGCAAGGTTTTGTCCAACTTTTTGAGACAAGTGTTAGGCATAGGTGGACTGTTGATTTTGACCCAGTTACTTAAGATTGCAACATGGCCTTTGACACGAATACTTCTAGTTGTCTTACAATCCACCATTATGCCATATCTGTGTGTGATCATCACATGTGGAAAAGCTTATTAGTAACTTGCCAAAGGTAGTAGGTTTTCCACAGGCACTGGTATCCTCCACCTACCATAAAACAAACTACCATTGAAAAAGTAAGAAATTCTCAGGAATGGTGTTAAGCAAGTCTGTGCTCAGTCTGTCATATTAACGTCTGATAAGATGGTCCAGTTTACAAACAGAGATCTTTCTGGATTGTTAATGTGGGTTTATAATGCATGCAGGATGACTTGGGCCAGAAGATTAAGAAGGAAGGGTATTACGCAGTAGCTCCTCCTAACTGACCTATAAAATACTAGTATTAGTGTCGGTGATGGAGAACTTCAGACAGTCCATGTGTGTACATGTGGATCTACTGTAGTCATCAAATGGATTTCTTGCTATCGGATTAATGAGCTCGTTGTTCTTTGGTAGCCGAAGTACAAGTACCAACACATCAGGATGGCGAGCGGCTGCAGATGGAGACGCAACTGTGGGGAAGCGGCTGCGTGTATTGATTAGGCTCTGATGATAGTGTGTCTGACGAAGTGGGGTAAATAATTACTCCTCCAGCATAGGTTCTGACTGGGAGAGGCGCTGTCTAACAGTCGTTAGATAATAGCCCCTGGTTCACCAGGAGTCTGGGCTAATACAGAAATTTGCGAACCACCAAAGTTATATTAATGTACACGCAACATATAGATAGTAAAATTAAAATTTGACATGAGCATTAAAACATCTGGTCACTATATTTGATCTAAAGTTTTGCGCAAAATATTTGCAGGTATTAAAAATTGTAATTATGTACATGTATTTTTTTCATTGCTGAAACTGGCATCTTTGCCACAGATAATCATCCCAGCAACCCTAGAAAACACCTTTCTATGATTGGTAGCGTTCTCAGAATCTAGAAATATGAGTAGCCAAGTCATGGATGAAATATTTAAATCAAATACGGCATTTGTTGTGAATTTGTGATTAGTTTAAATTATTCGTTATCTTCGTACATGGTAATGTTTTTGAAACTTTTTTTTCCAGAAATGACCTTGTCAAGGTGAAAACCTCAAAAGGCTATGTGACAAGAAAACTTACAAAAATAGATTTACTATGTCTTGTATATATGTATATAATAAATATGACCACATGTCACCATTTGAGTAACGATATCACATGTTAACTGAGGTGTCCATTACTGCTAGCACAAGATAGTAGCGCTACGCAGAGAGATGTAGTATTATTGATCAAGACAGAATTCAGAACTTTATTTCAGTGACAAATATTTTCATTGAAATACACAACAAATAAGTGGTCACTTGTATTATGTGACATATGTAAGCGCTCAGATAAATAGCATTGAAAGCACTGTTGCGATTTCTGCTGTACATAGATTTAGCCAGAATTTGGAATCAGACTGTCTCATTTCCAATTTTCTCCTGTTTTCACCTTCCTTCTATGTGAATTTTGTCAGAATATGGCATCTCAAAGACACCGAGACACCGCCCTGGTTAAACCTAGGCTGCTGTAGCATCTTTAACATTGGTGCAATATGCTGTGTGATATAACTGCCCACACTTTTTGTATAGCTTTGCTGCTGATGACCTTGACATGTACATGCAACTGTTTTGTAAATTATGGTGCAGTCAGTGCTGGGTGCACTCAGGCTACGTCTCTTGGTGGTTTAACCTACGTACATGGTGAACTTCATGCATACATGTGTGTAGCTGTCAGTGTTTATGTGTACCACAGTTCTGTATTTTACGAATGAATATTTAAGGTTTAATCCTTAGTTAACCAAAACATGTGCGCATGTACAATAGACGCCAAAATAGAACTTTCTATTGTTGACAGTTTGACTGCAGTAACTTGTGCTTGTGTGTGTAATATTATGTACACAATTAAGTACATATGCGTGTATTCTCTACGTAGACAAGGTTCTGTGCAGAGACATACATGTACATTTTACTTCATATCTTACTTGTTGTACAATTCATAGATGAAATAGCGAAATAGCGAAAGGCATTAGGATCAAATACTCAAAGGCAGGTAACTTGTCACACTCATAATGGCAGCTCAATGACAAAAGCCTAAATTCAGACGAGAGGGAAATTTTAAAAATGTTGTACTTTTACTACTTTCACATTAAAAATGTGTCATTTATTGTTGCTTACCCCTCAACTTTACCTATTTTTTTAAAAAAGTTTTTAAGAAGTTATATTTCACCGTTGAAATTTCACATTAAAGTCTAACTCAAGCGCTACTGTAGCCTAATGATTACAGAGACCTCCATGAAGTGCGAAGACTGAGGATCACTAACTATGCCGTAAACACCCAAACATACATACATACAAGACGTAGTCAATCTAGTTTTGTAACTTTTCTTGTTGAGGTTTTACAAGGTTATTTCTAGAAAAAAGTCTCGAAAAGAAAATGAAGTTTTGTAAAAAATGGTCAGAGATTAATGAAAATGAACCAGAGATTAATAGGTTGATCCCTGACTGTTTTGTGACTATGCCACCTGGTTAGCGTATATCAATAGCATGCGAGAAAAAGTGTTTTCTGTACAATAGAGGGGAGACAACTCTGTGTGGGGGGTTGGGTAGAGCTGCATATATTATTTACTGTCTTAATAATTAAGCCCTCTAAACATGAGATCATAGGCGAAGTCCTCTCCGATAGTGCTTGGAAAGGTTTGTCATCAACATGCGCATGGTCATGGGTTTCCCCATGGCTTTGCACTGTTTCCTCCCACCATATAAGTGAAATATACATGAGAATGACGTACAACATCAATCAAATAAACAGTCAGGCAAACAGTCAGGTGTGGAACTTTAAGGCCTGGGGTTTACTGGCACTGACATAATCAGGTAAATTTTAAGTTGGTTTCTAACGGAAGAAAGTTTCTGTATTTTGAACGAAAATGTTGAAAGGGAAGGAGTGAACAGTTTGTCAGCTACTACTTTTTTTATACATCAAAACGAAAAAACAAGAAGTCAGTATACTCTATCAACAGCTTGTTTCAAGCATTTTTTATAAGTATAAATTTGCATGAAGTGAGTTTGATTATTTTTGTTGTTTTTTTTGTTTGCAAAAGGAAACAGAAGCATACATGTAACCAATTTCACATTGCCAGAGTTTGCGTTTTACCATTTGTATTTATACAACTATGTATTCTACATCTCATGGAATGTATGGTTTTCTGTATCTGTATGAGATTGTCAGAAGTGATTGTGCGAGATATTTCAGTCAAATGTAGTCCTACATTCCAATAGGTCGGTGTCTTGTTTTTGGAGCTTGCACAAGACTTTCTGTCTTTTTAGAACAAATAACATGACACTGAAGTGTGTTATAGATGTCAGTAGTTTTTAAAGAATAAAGCTGACTAAAACCAACACCATTTATACTCACAGAATATGCCTCTCTCAGTCATGTGATGTTTGGAACTTGTTGTTTAGTAAACCGAAATGTGTTAGTTCTTAAAATTAGGTGATCTCATTCGAGTTTTATTCAGCATATTTGATTATTATACTGTAAGTTGCCTTCGCATTTAAACATACCTGTAGTTAACTCTTTAAGAAATTGGCTGGAGCAGTGAAGGGTGCAGGATGTTACAAAGTTGCAAATGCTGGGAAAGTAGGTAACTTGGACTTGCAAAGAGAACAGTGTTTCAGGAATTAAGATATGTGATCAACCTTTAACGAGTTACTGACCAACTTTCCTTTTGAATATGAGACGTGAGCCATATCGATAGGCAATTTCTCTCCAGCAAAACCATACAAAGAATGCCTCAAGAGCAGTAAAAGTAGGGGAGGGTGCAAAATTTTCTGTCTAAAACTGGGATTGAACCCACATTTCATGTCATGTACATTGCAGTTGAAGGGCAAGCACCCCAGCAATGACTTTTTCCTGTGATCTTATTTGAGATCGTGGGAGATCCATGGCCAAAGTGTTTAGCACACCAGAACGGCGTAATGACCAAGGAGCCTCTCACCAATGCGGTCCTTGTCAGTTTAAGTCCAGCTCATGCTGGCTTCCCCTCCGGCCGTACGTGGGAAGCAACCTGCGGATGGTTGTGGGTTTCCCCTAGGTTCTGCCCAGTTTCCTCCCACCATAATGCTGGCCACCATTGTATAGGTGAAATTATTTATTTCATTGGTGTTTTATGCTGTACAGGTACGCAAGAATATTTCATTTTTATAATGGCGGCCAGCAGTATGACTGGAAATAAGGTTATTTGAGATCTTTAGCAAATATTATGTCTTGTTATGGTAATCAAAAGTATGTCCTATTCACATTTGTGTAAGTTTTTTCTCAGGACAGCAATTTTCTTGCCTATTTTCTCTCTTCAAACCGAGTGTTAAAAACATTAAACTTCAGAAAAGTACAGGAACATACAATTCTGGTGCCCATATGTAAGATAAGTTATAGTTTTAGCAATGAACAACCCTGGCTTGTGCGTTCAATTGTTTATGAAAATGTTTCTCTCGATCAGCTAGTCAGCTCGTCAGTCACGGATGATGTTGTGTATTCAAATACATATCCTGCTTGTCTTACTAGCTGGGTTCCTTTAAACATTAAAAAGCTGCGAAAAGCCTGGAGAATCTTTTTTTTTTTTTTTTTTTTTTTTTTGTACTTGGGCCTGGAAAAGCCTTGACATTGAGACTTCTAAACCAAGCTGAGCTCCTGTGTAAAGTCGTGATAGTATGCTGACATTCTTGTCAAATCTGGTTTCAAGACTCTTTGAAATTGCTTAATACACTGATGAGTATATGTTAAAGCACGCAAACAATTTTCATAGGAAGTGAACTTGTCTGCGTCAAATTTTGTGGGATGTTTTTGTGTAGGGGATCACTTCGGCTTTGTTCATTAGGTGCTTGTCACAAATCATGTTGGTTAATGCACACTATAAGGTGTCGGCCCTGTGACAGCCAGTTTGAGAAGATGGCATTGCACACACAAATTCCCAGACTCATAGCCCAAGCTGTGTTTGGTCATTAAAATTCATAAAAATGGTTAAAATAACTACTGGGATAACTGCTGACAACACAGTTGTCAATCTGAAACACTACTTAATAAGTAATTACATAATCTGACTAATTGATCAGTGGAAGCACATTACTACTTGAAATTTCAGCAATCAGGATTTTTTTGGATATCTACGGTGCCCCAGATATGATACTTCTAACACAGTCACAGTGAGTGAAATACATGCCTATGTGCTAATGAATGCATGCACTGGGTAGGCTGTCTTATTTTTCTTATTTTGAGCTGACTTTTGTGGTATATAGGGCAATTCCTGGCAATCTCTGTCTTTAGCTATCTTTGCAGCACATGTCATGACACATGCCTACTGAATGTGGAGAGTTTTTAGGGTAACTACAGCTGAAAGCTGTGATGTGCTCATGCACTGGTTCAGGCCTATGTCCCAGCCCTATACATTAGCACTGGATAATCCATAGGAAGGGCCTGTAGCCTGAAGCTTGCCTCCCTCCCTGCAGTAAAGGCTGGTCTCACCAGCAGACCTTAGCTCTGGTCTTTTCTGGGAGCTAGGAACATTGTTCTGTGAGGTAGATATGTTAGCACCAGAACACAATCCTCTCTACAGGTAATCAGGACATTTGTAAACACTATGATCTCATCAGAAATAGGTTATAATTTTCTCTAGGTGTGTTTTTAACACAACACTTTATTCTTCATGGTCTAGATATTTAATCTAGTCTCTCTTGTCCCTTACAGTTGAATGGAGAGGTTTCTTTTCAGTATGAAGTTACACATATACATAATGTGTATATGTACATTTACTGTATATCATGGAAGATAACTGTCCGTGTTGACCTGTTAAAACGCTATACAACTTAGCGTACATTTGAGGTAGCCTGGTGATCAAGATGGTTTTAGTATTGTATGATTTATAAACAAAGTGTGTATACATAGATTACATGTACATTGACATGTCCAGAGTCAGATATGTTGACCTGGGGTATGTGGAATGTAATACCTGTGTTGCTGACATTAGCCTGCTATTTTACTGATGTACCTGTACATTTACCTTACTGATGTGGCCACACGGTCATGTCGGCAGACTTTATTAATAATGCAAACATTTAACTGAAACCAACTGAATGTTTGGCTGATTTGATCTGGATTTGCCATGTAGGATTTTCAATATGTGATACTTCATGTTTAATAGTGAAAGTCAGACAAGCCATGGTATTAATTGCTGCACATCTTTGTCAATTTCTTAAGGTAAATACCATTAGTAGACGAGTGAATAACTTTTTCACATTTTTGATGTAATATTTAGCAAAAAATGAAGATTGACAAATAGTATGACAAACATACAGAATAATTAAGGCACTATAGCTCATTATTGTAGACAGAAGTGTAAAGCTTTCAAAGTATAACTAATTATACAAAAACGCTGACAGTATAAGAATAAGTTCAAGACTTTTTCTAAGTAGAGGAAATTTTTGATCCAACTGATATAAAACTCAACAAAATCTGCTCATTTTGGGTATGACAGCACTTGGTCAAGAGAAGTGTGAAAGTGGTAAAGGACAAGGTTATTTGCCGACGCCCAGTACGTTTCCGCTGATTTAGGGGAACAATTGACCGGCCTTGCCAATTTTTCTATCATCTAAAGAGTGTGATGTGATATAATGGTGAGATGACATATTGATTATTGCCATAATGTATTTCTCTCCCAAAATCAACGGTGGATTATATATAGACATGCATGTAGAGTTGGCTGAGGGTAACTATTTCTGCTACATGTCATCATTCTCTATTTAACACAGATTTTTATCTAGATCTGATGTAGTAGAATTGGTAAGTGTATACATGCAAATCTTAATTTGTGTTCCAGCATGATTGTCATACTGATGGGAATAGCTAGGATCTGTACACTGTGTATTCGAGTCAGGAATTACGCAGGTTATGCACTGCACAGTCAACCTGATGAAATTTTACGTGTGTTGTAATTTTTAGTGTGCTTTTATGTATGTATATTTTAAGCTCTAAACTGTATATTTTACATGTACTCTCCTGGATCCTGTTTGCTTTATTCTTATCACCAGGTACTGTATTGTCCTGCATATTGATGTACAGTAGCAATGCAGGATGCCTTTGCTAGTTTTTTTTATGCTAAGGAATTTTTCTTTTGGCAGTACAATTAGAATTACATGTAGATGTGTATAGGGTGTGATATACCTGTAATGAGATAATTACTTAATGACATCCATCAAATATTTAAGAATTAACTGAAAGTAATTTTCACATTTTGGTTGCTGTTCTGAGTATCATAGCATGAAAGGAAGGCTGTTTTCCAGACATTAACCACTGTAGAATTAGGCAGCCATACTGATACAAATTACATGACCAGTATCAAAGCTCATGGAATGTATAAAATACTTTTAGAGTTGCCTTTTTGTACTCAGACATATTTTAAAAAGTCGTATTGTAACTTCATCTTCCCTCAGCTGTGTTTTGCATGTTAAAGAACTGCTTAAAAAAAGATGTTTACAGTGAAATAATTCTTTCATCACTGTAAGAGTGCACTTCCTGCACTGTACAGCTTGATAGCATTGCAGGCACAAAGTTTGTGTAGAAAGTATCCTTTTCTGAGCATATATATATATATATATATATATATATATATATATATATATGCATGTTTGTCAAAGTGTTCAGATTGACAAGTTAAATGTTGGTCTACCAATACACAAAAAGCCAAAAGACATGAAAATCGGTTCAGATACGTGTAATTTCAGTTAAACAAATGAAGTACAAGTACAGTGTACAGTTGATCTTTAAACAATACAATTCTAATTATGAGCATCCCAGATGAAGTGAGGATCCAGAAACGCTGACCTTAAAAATGCTGATGTGTACCTACATTTACTGTCCTATGGCCTGCACTGCATGTACCTATAAAGTGACTAATATGTGTAGATGATATATATATGTATAAAATGCGACTCACAGGTAACCCTGTAGTGGCTGTAGTATCCCTGGAATGTACCTGTACCAGGGGCACATAGGACATTGTAGTACCACCTACACACACTGGGGAGGCTACATGCATACAAGATCAGGGCTTCTTGTTACAGACATATCTTTAGTCATACACATTTGCATACATGTGTGTTTTATAGTAGTGAAGTGTGTATGAAGATGGCCGTGTATGTGGTGGAGAAAAGGAAGTGTATGCTTATAGTGTGACTTTTGTCCATGCAGTTGGGGGGGAAAAATGCATTGCAGTTTAGTTCACAGTGTTCCAGATACTTTCATATGTATAGGGTCAAGTGTAAGAGCCCTGAACATTTTGTACAAGTGGTGTGTGATTTATACAAGGATATGAACACAAAATTAGACCATGGCATTTGGCATCTCAGAATCAGTATTATGGGCACTGGTCACAGATCTAAATACTAGAAATGTCCAAGTTTATGGCAGAAAGATAATCTGCTCCATGTAGGGTAGACTGTGCTCTGTGTCAGTTTATTGATTGTAACGTGACATGTTCATGCATGTGCTGCTGTTAAGCTATTACATGTAACTATTGCAGTTACAAGTAATTGCTATCAAACCATACCTGCGGGTATGTTTGATATTCTGGCTGAATAAAACTGCAGATTGTAAACCTCAAACCTTAGGGCAAAGAGGAGTTTCTCCAAGTTTTGTGGAGATATTACTGTTGACCTGTAGTTAAATACAGCTGTCTGGCTCACAGCTGTTACCAGGAAAGTGTCTCAGGCACCTTTTGTCAGAGCAGTGTCCCAGGCACCTTTTACCAGAGCAGTGTCTCCTGCACCTTTGCCAGAGCAGTTTTCCAGGCACCTTTATGCCAGACCAGTGTCCCAGGCACCTTTGCCAGAGCAGTTCCCCATGCAGGCACATTTGCCAGAGCACTGTCCCAGGCAGGCTCCTTTTGCCAGATCACTGTCCCAAGCACCTTTGCCAGAGCAGTGTCCCAGGAGCCTTTTTGCCAAAGCAGTGTTCCATGCAGGCACCTTTTGGCAACCGCCCAGACCCCTGTTACCATGGCAATATCGTAGACACCTGTCACCAAGATTGTTTTATCAGGTTTACTTTTGTCTCATCTGTGTGGGTTCAGACATCCATTACAGCATTAATGGAATAAACTTTAACACAGCAAGTACTGTCAGCGAAGTAAGTCAATAAATAAAGGTCCTGCAGATGTACATAACATGTATCATAATACTGCTAGAATTCTCTTCCCTCCTGTTTTGGATTTATTTTTTGAATTGTTGCTTAACATCACTGTTGTTTTAGATGTATTGCTTTCCAGTTCACAAATTCAAACATGAGTTCACACATCAACAGATGGAAATTTGTTGCGTAGCAGACATGCTGTCTATTTGGAAATATGTGCTTTCCAAATTAGTCCAGGAACAGTACATGAATTGTGATACTCATCATCATACATGTACTTGGGATAAAGTCCCAGTGCTGACTGTCTTGTGTATGTGTAGCTGGCTGGCAGTATAATATTCTGTTTGTATACTGTCTTTGTGTATACATATGAATCTTTTTTTATTAGCTGTGCAACAGCTGAGAAAAATTCTGGTTCATTTTATGAATATTCAGAATATAGAGTCTGTACACAAGTTATCCTTGGTGTTTCTGCAATTGTTAATTTGTTCTGCAGATGTTGTCTTAGCTCTTCTATTTCTGTCTGTTAATATTTTCAGTATTTTCGGTCTAAAGTGTTGGAATACAACCTTTATCATGTAGAATTTAAGAAAAGATTACGTATACAGTATATGGTATTCCTTTGAAGAAATTTATGTGAAAGAAAGAATCCAGAGCAAATTTCACAAACAATCATATTTGAGGAAAACTGGTTTTAGATTTCCTATTTTGTGCCAAAATTTTCTGCAGAATACAGTACTGAATACTTTATGATTACAGTGTATGAATGAGATCTTGTCTGTGTATGGTGATGTCTGGGTGATGTATGGATGGATGAGATGTTGTGTGTATGGTGATGTCTGGGTTATGTATGGATGGATGAGATGTTGTGTGCATGGTGATGTCTGGGTGATGTATGGATGGATGAGATGTTGTGTGTATGGTGATGTCTGGGTGATGTATGGATGGATGAGATGTTGTGTGTATGGTGATGTATGGATGTATGGGATGTTGTGTGTATGGTGATGTCTGGGTGATGTATGGATGGATGACATGTTGTGTGTATGGTGATGTATGGGTGATGTATGGATGGATGAGATGTTGTGTGTATGGTGATGTCTGGGTGAAGTATGGATGGATGAGATGTTGTGTGTATGGTGATGTCTGGGTGATGTATGAGATCTTGTGTGTGTATAGTGATGTCTGTGTGATGTATGAGTGTGTGAGGGATTTTTTTGTGTGTGTGTATGTGGTAGTGTCTGGGTGATGTATGGAAGTGCAAGTGATCTTTGTTGGTGTATGGTGATGCCTGGGTGATGTATGATTGTTTGAGTGATCTTTGTGTTAGGTGTATGATGATGCCTGGATGTGTAAGTGATCTTTTTATATGTGTATGGCGATACATGGGTGATGTATGAGGGATCTGTGTGTATATGGTGATACCTGAATGATGTACATGTATGGATGTGTGAATGATTGTTGCGTGCATGAGTGGTATCTGGCTGATGTATGCACTATGCTGCTGTCTCTTATCCCATAGGGTTACAGGTGAGTTACGGGCTTGCAAACATTTTGACAAAGGCCCAGCTCTCAGTGGCAGGTGTCGCCTGTCTTAGTTCAGCTCATATAGCCTGTTAGCTTTTTACCTGACTGGCTGGTTAATGCAGGCAGGGATCTCTGGGATGACTTTGTGATGAACTGGCTTACTTACATGTATACGCTTTACCTGTGTGTTCACCTGTCTGTATAAGCACTTCATGATCACTCAGGTGTGTTGAGTATAGCCAAGCTGGTAAACAAAGAAGTTACTTGAAACTAACAAAAAAGTTACTTTCAGACAGATGTACATATATTTTGTGTACATGTACGTTCACCTGATCAGGTTTGAAATATGCCATCTTTTGATACATGTAACCCAAGTTACCAGAAATGTTCAAGTTTTTGTACTTCATCGTTCCATGGTACTCTTCTTGTTGAAAACTTCTGTAGTACATTGTAAATTCACCAAATCCATGATTCTGTATACTCTAAATAATGACCTTTACAGAACAAGGTAAGATTTGAAATAATTGAAGTAAAAAAAAGTAAAGTAAAAATAAGTAAAAAAGATAGCAATTTTGTGGGTTTTGGAGATAATCCTTGTTAACACATTGTAAGATAATGTGGGGAAAGTCTTGTGGGTAGTGTTGCGGTGGACATTTTTGAGTGTGCACAGTCTACCCTTGATGTGTATGGTGCATTTTATTCTTTATTTATTTGTTTATGTAATTCATAGGTGTTTAATGCTGTACTCATTAATATTTCACTTATACATGTACATTGGAAGAAACTCAAGACAATTTGCAGGTAGCTGGCAGACTATCTCACGTACAACTGGAGGGCGCACTTCATTGTAATTGTAATGTTCAAAGTAACAGGTGTATCTTTAGGGCAGGATTATACCTTTGTGTTCATCAAACTGACCTGTTAAAGTTTTTAGTTCAATATGTTTTATGACAACTCTTAAGTAATTGATTACCCTGTGTTTCTCATACACCCTGTAGCCGTTGTCATTTGGAAAAGGAAACCACCTGAGTTTGAAGAGATCATTTAGTTGTTTGGTGTTGTAGCCCATACTCAAGAATGTTTCACTTACATGTATACTGTGTGACCAAAATTATTGTGGGAGGAAACTGAACAGATATTTGGGAAAACCCATGACCATTCACAGGTTGCTGGAAGACCTTCCCACATACAGCTGGAGAAGAAGCCAGATCTGGAACTCACTGCGGCCACATTGATGAAATGCTCGAGTCATTCTGTTGTGCTGTTGTAGCTAGAATCTCAGATTAGACAGATTACGAGTTATTATGAGTTTTTACAGTAGTGAATTAAAAGTCTGTATTGTGCGAAGGTTCAGGTGTTATAACATACAAAAGTTTAGGCTATGTTACTGATGTTAGTACATAAGATGTGCTCTGACACTGATGATGAATACATATCACTAGACATTTACTGTAATGAGGAAGTTGTTTACAGGAATGCAGTACTCGAATGTATGATAAGAAAGAGCAGTGTAGGGAGATAGGCCAGGCATGTTGAGTTGGTGGGTTGCTATAGTGTCCAGTGGCTAGTGTTTCAGTGAGGAAACACTACAAATGTGTCAGCAATGAGACCTAAATGTTCCTACTACATCTCATCTACACGTAATCTGGATGTACCGCAGCAACTCGGTATTTATTGCTGATTCCAAATTAGAATTCAGTACACTATAAATTACAGATCGTCATTATCATCATGAAATATGAGACTAGCAGCTTGAAGCCAGCAATTCTTGGAGTGACACCCCGTTAGACACTGTTATGACTGACCAGTATTCGGTTGTTTATCCCTGGTACTCTGGTTTCTTTCATTGATAAAGCTGGCTGCCATTGTATAAGTAAAAAATTGTTGAGTATTGTGTCAAAGAACAGTCAAATAAGTAAATAAGTAGAACCTAGCATCTGTGCTTATGCTGTTACATTTCATGTAACATCTAACTTGTCAGTCTAAAACCAAGTGGTTTTTTATTTCTTTATTTAGTTATATATTTATTTATTTATTTATTTTGTTGAAATTACAGGTACTAGATCTTAAATGAAGTTGTGAAGCTCTTGCTTAGCCTTACTTCCTCTAATTAGAATAGCTTCAGGAGTGGAAGATCCAAGGTCAATCCAGGGTCGAGTCACACCTAGCACTTTAAAAGAGGAAGTTGTAACTTCCTTGCTTGGCGTTCGGCATGAAGGGGATAGTGCAACGACTGGTTGACCCGTATCAGTATAATAGGGCCTGTCGGCTTACTTGCTGTCGGTAAAGCGTCTCAAGGAGGCAGCACTATGTAAAAGAGTGGTGGAAATCCGTCCTGCAACATGGAGGCACATCACATGCACTCTAATGATTCCTTCGTCATCATATGACTTAAAAATTGTTAAGTACAATTTTAAACCCCATGCACTCACTCACTCTAATTAGAATAATGTGAATTGAATTCAAATCATAATTTCTGAACGTCTTAATGCTCATGTAATTTATGTCATTTTACTGTCCTGTTTTGGAGGTAAGATGAATATTCAGGATAGTACTGTTATGGAAAAATGTTCTCAATTGTTATTTGGACACCTGTTTAAAACTCATTTCATTCTGTATTTGTAGTGCTGTTCTGGAATTACTGTGAAATGAATACATTTGAACTGCATTTGTTGAATTTCTTGACCAAAATATCTGGCGAATGAATTAATCTTTGTTCATAAGTTTTGGTTGAGTGTTGATTTTTTTCTCCAGTAGAAGGCCTTTTGAGAATGATTGTTGTTAGATAACGTTGCTGTGATCCATAACTATAGGTATGCTATGCACAGATCCTATTTTACAGGTACAGCTTTGTAAGTGTGACTACATAAACACACATGACGCTAATAACTCTTTCTTATTTGCAGGCCTTTGAAAATGGCAGATGACCTGTAACTTGTCACCATGGTTACCACACTGGCTGATGTTCCCGCCCATGTGGTACCTCCCCAGGGGGTTGAGCTGAAGCAGTCAGGGGTGTGTGACAATGAAACAGGTGTGTGAAAGTGAAAGGGGAGACAACTCTGACCTCACAATTCTCTTGTACATCACCACAATAATAATACATTTGAGAGGCTGGTGAACAATGGCCTACCAAGACATGGAAATAATCAGTGAAAGACTTCATATGATTCCAAATGAAAAGGGCTGGAAAAAATTTTATAAGGATTATTCATTGGCGAGAGTAGACACAAACTGTTTAGGCATAACTTTTGGCCTCCTTTGAGCTGCTTTAAGCTCAATGTTTTCAGGGTTAGCAAAGCCTTAAGCAGCAGTTCCTGTATGCCTAGTTTACTTAGCAAACCTTGCTTTGTGACAGGTGCATGGTGTACAGAGAAGCTTGCAGGAGGCAGCAAATTTGGACCCTTTATTGGGAGAACTCTTCAGGAAGGGAAGGAGAAGAAGGTTGACTTCAGATATGCCTGGGAGGTTAGTTATGTGTTGTGATTTTTGAAAATTTCTTCAAATTGTTTTTAATGTTGATTCATGTTTGACAATGTCAGTGTTTCTTTTTGTGTTTGTATTATAAAAGAAAAGTGTCAAACAGTACTGGCTGTCAAAGAAATATATCAGAATTCTTAAGGTTGTTGTTGATTATTTACATGGACTTTTATGATGTTCTTTTGCAAGGAAGTAACTGTTCATTAAAAATAGTTACTGTAAATACTGCCATGGTTTTCTAGTTCCCTATGGTGTCAGCCTTACAAACTAGAAACCATATTATGATGCACATGTCATGGTTTCCTCCAGGGATGCAAGTTTCTGTGGACGTTCAACAATGTGTGAGGAGTATTCTGCCAGATTCCCATCTGATTTCTTTCAGACTTGAGCTGATTGTCTTCAGACCGGAGCTGGTTTCCTTCAGACATGAGCTGGTTTCCTCAAGAGTTTAGAAGTTTTCGTGCACACTTGAGCTAGTCTCCTCTAGACTTGAGCTAGTTTCCTCAGCAGTAAATCTTATAACTCACAGCTCTCCGGCTGTACGTTGGAAGGTCTGTCAGCAAGCTGCGGATGGTCGTGGGTAACCCCCGGGCTGTGCCCAGTTTCCTCCCACCATAATGCTGGCCGCCGTCACATAAGTGAAATATTCTTGAGTACGGCGTAAAACACAAATCAAATAAATAAATAAATATAACTCACAGTAAAATGAAATAATTTCGAGATGTCTTACAAAAATAAACAAATCCAATCAGTGTAGTTTGTATTGGTTTTGTTTGTAAGGTTTATGACCCTGACACGCACAAGCTGCTTCACATTGTGGATGCCACAGACCCACAGCATGGTAACTGGATGAGATATGTGAACTGTGCCCGCTACCTGGAGGAACAGAACCTGGTTTCTGTGCAGGAGGGCTCACATATTTTCTACAGAGCTATTAGGGTGAGTGCTGTCTTGGGAAATACCAGGAAAAAGTAAATTTCCAAAACTTTACTTACATCAATACTTACTTACTGTTAGAGAGGCTTTGTGTTGATTTTGTCATACCTACATGCAGCAGTCAAAATTGAAAATTATCTGTATAAATGTAGGTATTATTTTGTCTGGACTCTTGAATGTTACTTGCAAGAATACCCTGTGTGTTAGCACCACAACAGGTACTATGTTGGGGCTTGCTTTCATTGTCCTCATTGTTTTTCCAGCCTTCATTATGGGACTACCTTCCAATGTTATGAATGATATACAGACATTGAGAAAAGTTGAAATGAACATTTTTACTGCCAATATGTTGCTACATGATCATTTAAGATGACACAGTAGCAATTGAAAATACTTCCATGACAAACAATTTTTTTTTGTTATGTTTCTTTTAAGTTATAAAGTAACATTTTACCCTGAAGAATGTCACTTTTAAAACTATCTGATTATGGGAACATTGCCTTATTTAAATTGTATTCACTTGAAAATGTTCCACTTTTATGGCGTTGATCCAGTTTAAGAATGTCAGGGTATGAATTAACTTTCTTAAAGTGCATAATGGATAATGTAGCATAAGAGTGAAAGACCTAAAATTGTTCCCAAAAGATGCATTTTCAGGGGCAAATAAATTTCATAAAATATAATACACAAGCTCAAATGAATAACAGACTGATATTCATAGAAATTATGTCTCGAGTTGCTTTGAGTTGGAGTTCAATTCAAATCACCACATCTCATTCATGTTTTATTCAAATGACAAAGATACAACAAAACACAAAAAAATTTTTCTAAGTAAAATGTCAAAATTTTGTTTGTACTCTTTGAATTATGTTTTTCCACTCTGTAATTATACTATAATTACACAGTGCTCAAAACCTGTTTGTCATTGAAGTAATTTTTACTATACAGTATAATTACACAGTGGAAAAACATAATTCAAAGGGTACAAAAAAAAAATTTGACATTTTAGTGGAAAAATATATTAGTGTTTTGTAGTATCTTCATCATTTGGTTAAAAATATGAATGAAGTGTGGTGATTTGAACTGATAAATGGTAGGAACTGCAAGAAGAGCTATGGTCAGCAGTGAATAAATGCACTAATACTGTGGTGCTACTATGCTATTTTCAGGATATTTCACCTGGTGAAGAGCTTCTAACGTGGTATTCGAAGGAAGAAACCCTATCCAAGAGAAAGAGAAAAGATAGTGTGAAAAGTCAGCCAGGTGTGTAACTTGTTGTCAAATTCTGTACCATTTTGGTTTTAGGTTTAAGACATAGAGCAGTTAATTTAAGAATGAGGGAAATAAAAGTGCATAAAATTGTTGTTGTCACACATACTGTAAACTAAGTGTCATAAATTGTCCACATATATGTATTGATTCAGTGTGGCTGGTATGAAACTTTAAGTGTTATGACACCTTGCAGTATTTATTTATTTGAATTGTGTTTTACGCCGTACTCACGAATATTTCACTTATACAACTGCAGCCAGTATTATGGTGAGAGGAAACTGGGCAGAGCCCGAGGGAGACCCACGACTATCCACAAGCTGCTGGCATACCTTCCCACATACGGAGACCTTGCAGTATGATAAGTCATAGTACAAGAGCACACTCTATGCATTTTAATGTGAATTTGCTTGTAAATGTTACAGTAAAATGGACACCTAAATTTTATCTCAATTTTTAATGCCTCAGTTTATGTGATATTCTTTTTTTTTTTGCTTTTTCATGAAGAACCATCTAGTCCACCAAAGGTTCGCAAGAAACCTGGTCCAAAGCCGAAGAAGGAAAGACTTGAGACCACAGTGGCTGATAATGTCTCTGGTGAAAACAGTCAGGGAATGAAGGACAGTGTGAAAGCCAAGGAGAAAGTTCAAGTCCATGAGAAGGGATCAAAAGGGAAAACTGAAGTGGACACTGTTTCACCAAGCCAGAAATACAAGAGAAGTCATGAGGGAAAGAATCAACAAGAAGGGAACGTCAAGAAACGAAAGAGGAAGAAAGCATTGAGTGATGATTTTGTGGAAGGTACAAACTTGGAACAACTGGTTAATATCAGTAACCAAACCATAGATGATGGTGTGAAGGAAGGGGTTATTAAGGGTCACAGCAAGGTTTCGGAAGGTCATATTGGTGGTAAAAGTGTACGTGGGTCTAAAGGCGGACGTGGTGGGAAGAGCCCCAGGAAGGCAAGTAACTGTGGCACTAGCATGATCTCTCGTGGTACAGGTAGAGGCCGTGGCAAGGCATCAGTATCCGGCGCCGGCATGAAAAGCCCTAAGAATCTTTATAAAGCTGCACTAAATGATGAAGATAAGACGAAAGGAAAAGGTGAGGGTAAAGGTCGAGGACGAGGCCGTGGAAGTGGCAGAGGGAAAGCCATGAGCCCAGTGGTCAAGGTGAAGAAGCTGAAGGAAGATTCGATGACAGTAAATGATGACAATAACAAAAAGGTAGCTGATAAACTGTGGTCTCTGGTAAAAGCTACTAGTTTCGGGATGAACTCTGCAGCCAAGGAAGGTGAGTACAGCTTTGAGATTCTGACTCATCACAGCATCACCGGGAAGATGGGGGAAGAAGCTGTACCAGTGTGACATTTGTTCTGGTGTTTATCGCCATGCCTTCAGTTTAAAGCGTCATTACCTGCGCAATCACATATACTGTTATTACCTGTCTGAGGCTGATGTGTCAAACTGCAAGATCATTATCAGCCAGCAGGAGGGACTGATTAAAAACAAACCCAAAAACCTCCCACCTAAGACTGGTAAATATTTGGAGGAAAAACAGACTGAGAAAGACACGCGGAAAAGTGATGCAAACAGCTCATTGGCTAAGACTGATGTATCTGGCGATGAATTGGCCAGTGAAACACAGGTTAGACCTTCATTGCAAACTCGTCCTCATCCTGTTCTGTTTCCTGGACTGTATCGCTGTAATGTTTGTAACAAACTGTTTGACTATATAGAAGATTTGAAGTCCCACACCAAGGATCATCCAACTGTTCCCACACAAAAAATGTTTGCCTGCAACCAGTGTGACATGAAGTTTGCCTACAAACAGAACCTCATGAGACATCAGGCCGTCCACACAGGTGGGTGAAAAGTTATCTCCCCTTTAACATTACAGGGCTTTATGTTATGCTTTTGACTCAAAAGAACAGACTCTATTGTAAATGTGAGCTGTTTGCCATCAATTTTAAGATAAGGTCCCCTGTGGTTACTGTTTGTGGAGCCTTTGTGACAATAAGTGGCCATTGAAGACCACTTGTCTTCCACAAATATGGTATCCATGTGTGTTTGTCTCATGCGGGAATGTCAGTAACTTGTCAAAGGTTGGTGGATTATTTAATGCACCCTGGTGTCCTGTTCCCATAAAACAGATTGAGTATGATGATAAACCGCAATCAAATAGAAGAAATAAAGGTCAGGTTATGTGAAATGTTGTATATATGATGGGAGAAAACCCTTACTGGCTCAGATTGTTAGAGTGTTTACTCACTGGAACAGAGGTCAGGTGTTCAAATCCTGCTCCTACTTCTTTGGTTGTGGTTTCGCCTCTGGAGGTTAAAAATAAAGAGTTTGTCTTGTAACCAGGCAAGGTTGATGGTTTACTTTGGGCACTTTGTTTCTTCCACCCATACAACTTATTGCTGTCATTTGAGTAAAAAGTTCTTGAGTACGGAGTTAAACACCAATGAAATAAGTATCAGATCAGGCTTGCTATGGTATTTAAAATCTAAAACAGTTTCTTATATAGTTTTCAGTTGTCTCCTTATTGATGCTTATTGATTTTTTTTATATTTTTATATTTTTTTATTTTCATTATATGTACATTATTGTTGTAGCAGTTCAATTGGCCATATAATACGGGGGTAATGTGGTTTGCACCAATCAATTTCTTGTCACAAAATATGTCGGATTAGCTTCTTTCCAAGCACATTTATAATTGTAAAGTATGCTAATAATATGAATGAGAAGTTACTGTCATAAATTTCAATTTTTGTAGGTGTTCGGCCATATGTGTGCAAAACATGTGACAGAAACTTCCCTACCTCAACTAGTCTGAAGACACATGAGAGAGTCCATGCTGGGAAGGCTCCAAAATGCAAACACTGCAAGTCGTCATTCACATGGAGGGTGGAATTGAAAAGGCACATGCAGAAGCTGCATCCTGAATATCTCCATCATTGCCCGTACTGCAGGAAGAGCTTTCTGGCAAGGAAGGCTTTCCAGCGACACTTGACCACTCATGAAGATGATCCCATCGATGTCAAGGATGATGTGTCCTTCGACCCACCCCCATCTCAAGTGCCTAAAAAACAAGCAGCAGTGAGCAGAAAAGGTAAATCCAAGTCACCTAAGAAGAAAAAACCTTTTGCTAAGCAAACCAGAAATAAACGCAGACATTTTAAATTCTCTTGCACAGTTTGCAAGAAACGCTTCCACAACTACGTGAATATGTGTCGTCATAGGCGTTTAGCACATCCAGAACTGGCCAAGCTGGAGAAGGTAGCCGTTACAAAAGAGATTAAGACTGATGAGATTAAAGTGGAGCCACAAAGTGAAGAAGAACCAGAGTGGCTTCCATGTGACGCTACTTTCTTTGCTGGAGTAGCGGATAATATTGCTTACAATCTATGCAACCATATTGATGGTGGCGTGCTGGCTTTGGAGAAGTTTTCAACACACATCAAAATCCAAGACTATAAATCTGTGGCAGCAGTACATGAAAAACCAGAACTCGCACTAAGAGACAAAATCTGGACTCGCTACAACTTTCCCTCTGGCTATGAACCCATCATGACAGATGAGGAGGTGAAGGATGGAACTGTGGTCCCCATTCGTAAACCGACAAAGGATGACACAAAGACAGATCAAGGCTGCAGTGAAGCCAGTAGTCCCACGCAAACACCACATGTGCTGAAAATCCCAGAGTTCCATCGCTGCACGGTATGCAACTGTGTCTTTTCTAACTCAGAAAGTTACCAGAGTCATATGCAGCAGAAGCATGATAACGCATGTGAAGACAGCGGTCTGGCTGAACTAGAGAACAGTGGTGACCATGTTAAGGGGGAAACACAGGGGGAAGGTGACGCGGGTCTTGTCCTCAGTGTAGAGGATGAAGCAAGGGGTAGTGGTTCAGAAGGTCATAGCCCTTTCCACCAATATCAAGATATAGCCTTTGGTAAAAACGATGATTTGAAATTCATATGTGGTGTGTGCAAGAAGGATTTTCCAAATGCATTAGACCTGGGGTTTCACCAGTACAAGAAACACCCAACAATAGACTGTACCTTTCTAGAGGTTGAAGGCGAATCATCCATAGACTCGTTGTTTTATCCAGTGCCCACACAGATTGGCGAACTTGCTGAGGCTAAGAAAAAGCCTTTGGATTCCAGGGAAAACCATTCATTTACGTGTACGCGTTGTCTTAGTCATTTTAGTACTGTGACGCGGCTGTACATTCACATCATAAACTGTGCTCCTAAACCGAAAGTGAAACCTCTGCCGGCAGAACCAAAAGGCAGTTTGCAAACCAGAGAAGTCCAGTGGTGAAGAATAGATTCCAAGTTAGTGACAAGAAGCGAAAATCCAAGTCTGAGAGTGATGCCAGTCGGGAAATCAATGGGGAGAAAAGTAGGATGTTTAAGGGCTGTCGCAAGAGAATGGTGTCAACGTTACCTGAGCCTGACGTTTCTCGTGGAGCTATCCGACGACGTCAACGTGGAGGTCTATTGTACAACCCAAGAAATCATGTAAGACGACGTGAAATGACGGAAGTTTTAGAGCGACATCAGTGCAATGGCTGCGGGTGTAAGTTCCAGACGATATCTCTGTTAGAGAGGCACATTCGGAAGTGTGACGAAAAGGAAAAACTAAGGAGCGTGAAACCTCTAAAACGGAGTGCCTGCGACCAGATGTCGCCCAACTCTAAACTTACTTGTCGTTATTGCTCGCGTCAGTTCACTTACCTCAAATTCTTAGTGAATCACTATCGGGACTTCTGCCGAATCAGAAAAGAAAAGTTGTCTTGTGGGACACTTACAGACGACGATTTCAAAGATGAGGACCGGATCAAAGCAGCAGCTCTTTCGGCAGCGAACCGCGAACTGGAACGACGAGAGTCTAGCGAGGTGGCCCTCAATGGAGAAGGGGGCGGTCAAGATGGGCGGGTGAAACGCGGTTGGCCGCGAGGAATGAAACGTAAAAAAGGACGCAAAAATCACTGCTGGACCTATATCAAGAAGCGGAAGTCCTCGGACGGATCGTCTCCATCTCCAGGAAGTGCCTGGCCCAGCAAAGTTTTTCCGGGAGAACGTCTATCCTCATCAGCTGTTTTGCCATGTAGACTAGATTTTGAGGATACGTTCAAAGACTTGAAGGTTGAGGCACCAGAATTTTCTGATACCAGCAATTCTAATATCGCTGAAGAGAAATACGCAGAGAAGGATAAACATTTCAGGGAGAGAGCTCCTGAGCGCCCGTCAGGCAAAATCGCCCGCAGCAATGATCATTTCGAAAAACATGCCAACAAGTTGTTTAACAAGAAGAGAAAATTAACTCTTCTAGACACAAAAGTAAAGAATCGCACTCTGAATGACACTGAGCTCAAAGACAGGACGGCCTTGGAAACTTACTTTATACCCATTCCACATACGTGTAGTATACCGACGAAAGCTCAGAAGTCCAAATCCATACCCATACCTTCGTCTGCACTCATTGATTCCAAAGAGTCAGTAAAAATATGTGATACCACTGAAGCTAAGGGAAAACTAACTGACAGGTGTAGAAATAGTCTTTACCAAGAGGGGCTTACGGTAAAACCTTTACAAAGATGTGAAAATGATGAGATGAAGGAAGACAGTTCTGAAGAAGGTAAACCTGGCGGATGCGCGACAGATCCACTTGATTTATCAGCGACATTGACTGAACATGTTTCAGGAATGGATCTCGATGAAAAACCCGTAGTTGATGGTGTTAAGTTGACCACGGATTTCTCGGAAACTCTTGGACTTGCAGCAGTGGAAAAACCAATCGGGCCTCGCTGTCCTAGTCCAGTCAGTATCAAACCAGAAGTCTCTGAAACTGAAATTTGCGATAATCCACTCAGTGTCAAACCAAAAATCTCTGAAACTGAAATTTGCGATAAGGACGCGAACTCCAGCGATGAGGATAACACTGTATTGGCTAAACTGGTGAGTATCGACGCAAAGAAAAAACGGCGAGCAACTGGACTGAAACTCGTGATAAACTCTGGGGATTCGATGCCCCCTAAAACACAAGATCATCCTGAAAGTAAAACAACGAAAACGCTAGTACAATCAACAATACCCAGCTTATTTTCTGCCACGAAAACACCGAAACAGAAAAATAAAGCTGTTGTAGTCAAGAAAACGGATTCAGCGCCTCCGTTTGAGGAAATTCACAAAATGCTCGACGCTCTTCAGAGCCCGGACCCTATGGACGTTGAAGACCTATTTAACTCAACGTCTTTGGAGAAACAAGAAAGTATAAGCGAAAACAGCTGTAGCTCTGAATCCGTAGTGAGTAGATGAACTGAATTTTCTTTGCACATGATACAAGTATGTTACAAAACCTAAAGGACAAAAGATTTGAATGCTGTGGACATTTCTCTTTTCACGTTTTCATATTGTACCGAGATAACTTTAAGAAGATATGATTTAATCTGCAGTATAGCGGAGCAAAAAAAGTCGTCATAACACTGTTGCCAGACTTCTCCTTCGTTATTCCGTTTCTGTCTTATACATCATGTTCTGCAGTTTGGGATACCTTCTGCCTGTTATTCATAAGATTATTTGCCACAGATATTGCTCGGTTTCTTTATTAAAACTTACAGGCGTTGTACATAGTACAATATTAGTCATATATGGCGCAGTACCAAACAGGTATGTGGATAATTATGATGCATTGCAGGGATTAAAAGATCCACTTGGACTAAGGTTTATTGTTAGATTGACGAAAAAAACGCGAAGAGAATCGTTGTTGATTGGCTGATATTGGAGATATTGTCATGGAAGCTCTTGGTTTAACCATACTTGCGTACGAGGTGTACTCTGATTCTGTACCGTGCATCTACTAATATTTCAGCTTGGCCTATGCTTGTGTTTTCTCTTACAACAATCAGTCCCGATTCTCTTTATTTAAATGTCTTTAGACTTTCTCTCCCAGTGTGTCCATTTCAATAGTAGTTAATGAATACTGGACAGATGTATATTTGACCCTCTTATGTTATAGTAAGAAATTTGAGTTCAAGTTTTATTTTAATATGTATTCCATATTTTCATTTGCAAAAGTCAATGCAGGTCATTAATTTATTTTCAACTTAGTTTTTCGTCTGTTATAAATTAGTGAATAATATTTATGTGTGAAACGGTTGAGTGAAAGGCTCAAGTATTGTGTAGCGCAAATATATAAAAAGCTTCACATTTGTTTGGGTCGTTATTCGAGGTTTTGCGAAGAAACTGGAAAGTTGCTGACATTTGTGACTTAGTATATAAAATTGCCCCAAACCACAGGCTTCGTTACTACATACCTGTAGTCTGTTCCCATGCAGGGCAATTATAAATTACACAAGAAAGCAGGTCCTCCAGCGTATGGCGTTTAAATTTGTCACTGTGTACGCCCATTCATTAATTCTTAGTTCCTGTCGTGTGAGTAGTGATATATAGAAAATTGTTGTGTTTTTTGTATCCTGTAATTATATCTTTCTGTTGGCATATAAAGTTTCTGAAGCAAGTTGCATGAAAAAATAACATGTTGCAACATGATTGTGTATATTTGTTTCAACATGTTACAGGTTGAATGTTGCGTTTCATCAAGGTCGATTTTCCATGTAGCAAAGAAGTCCTTCGTCATTTTTTCTTCAGGTTGCTTTTTTATTTTCTTGGTAGGAATTTTTAAAAGGCCTGTATGGAAATTGAATTCTAGGAAAGGTGATTGTTATTGATTATTATCAGTCATTATTCAAAGAATACGAAATATGCAGCAAACTTAACTTGGTACATTCATCTCTACTCCTACCCATGTAGTGGCACACACTTGGGTGTACCCTACACCACCTCAATGAATGATGTCAGGACATACGAGAGGCTTTATACAGTTCATATATCCCATATCCGATGGAAAATTGATGCAGATTATCATTTGGCTTGTCTGTTTTCTAGTAGGCTTTGGTATTTTTCTTTGTTTCTTTTGCTTGATACCCATAGTGTTATCCTGATCACTCACTGGACCTTGCACGGTTCATACAGCTAGCTGGATCATGCACGGTGCCTGCAACTAGGTGGATCATGCACGGTTCATAGAGCTAGGTGGATCATGCACGGTACATGCAGCTAGCTGGATCGTGCACGGTACATGCAGCTAGCTAGATCCTACACGGTTCATACAGCTAGCTGGATCATGCACGGTACATGCAGCTAGCTGGATCATGCATGGTGCCTGCAACTAGGTGGATCATGCACGGTTCATACAGCTAGGTGGATCATGCATGGTACATGCAGCTAGCTGGATCATGCACGGTACATGCAGCTAGCTAGATCCTACACGGTACATGCAGCTAGCTGGATCATGCACGGTACATGCAGCTAGCTGGATCATGCACGGTACTTGCAGCTAGCTGGATCATGCACAGTTCACGAATGCCGTCCTTAAATATACATGTTTATGATTTTTGGGTTTTCAGAGTTGGTTTGTTTTGTATACCATACAGATTGATTTGTTTAATGTCACACCCAAAACTTACCTATGACCTAGAACTGGGGAGTATTAATATACAATGGATGTATTTTATGGAAGAAACGCTCGGTATAACGCTGTGTTACAGGTATGGTAAATATTACTGATGTGCTGTAAGGTTATGACTGTGTCTCTTGAAGGTTTACTTGGTTTTTCTTTATTAAATTAAATTTGGAAAAGGTTAGTCGTTCAGTGTATAAAATTGTATTGTACTTGGAAAGCCCAAGGGTGCTAAAGTCTGTCTTTGTGGGAAGGTCTGACAGCAACCTGGGTATCCCCCGGGCTGCGCCCACCATAATGCTGGTCGCCGTCGTTTAAGTGAAATATTCATGAGTACGACATAAAACACCAATCAAACAAATAAATAAATGCGCGCAAGACCAGAGTTCAGTTTTTCTATTGTAGACGTGTATGCTTGTCCTAAGAACTAATGTCGTACATGTAACTGTGATTTACGGTTAAATCGATGCGATACACATCATGTAGATTCACTATTGATCGACGTCACTTGATGAGGTGGATGACGTATCATGCGAGGGTTGCTTCCCATGATACACCAATGTTCATATACAATTTTTGTACTTTTGTTTTGTCGTTTGGGATAAAAGGTTATATTGTTCAGAGTTCAAAAATGAGTTGATTTGTGATAAGTAAAACGTGAACTATTTATAAACATGTGTCTGTGTTTCCTGGGCAATGTTATTTCTTCTTCTTGTTTCCCGTTCAAAGAATTTGTATGTATTAATATTTTGGACACTTACTCTCAAGGCCCTGATTTCATCCGGGCTCTTCCCAGTTTCCTTCCGCCATAATGTGGCCATCGTCGTATAAGTGAAATATTTTTGAGTACGGCGTAAAACACCAATCAAATAAATAAACAATTAAGGCCCTGGCGCTCGTAAGCACCTCAATTGTACATTTGAGGTTACATTCCTTCCCCCAATATGACATGGGCCATATTGTTAATTTGTGGCACTCAGTAGTAAGGCAATAACCCACATACTGTTCAGCACGATGTCAGTATATAATGTGACTCGGCGGGGCGTCTTATCTTGTATTTTTGGTATAGCGTCAGTGAGGCAGCGCAATGAATTCGCTGGCACTGGGTCCGGCCTGCTTCATGGAGATACCGTCGTGCTATGGGCGAAAATAATGTTGAATTGAAATGTCGCTAAGCCAGAATCGAACAAACTGACCTGTGAAGAAAAATATGTGCTAGAGATGTGGGAAAGTTGCACGACGTTTTCCACCAGGTATAGACCTCCATGACAGCCGTCGTAAAAATAAAAAATTCTTCAGTATGGCGTGAAACAACTGTCAAGTAAATCACCCTCTGTGGGAGAAAAATCACATGTCACAAGAGAAAAGGTAGGTGAGATAAGTACCGATAGGCGGAGATTTATTCCGGTTTCTTCCACACATAAATATCTGGTGGTCGTCGTTCTTAAGCACAACGTTAAACCCCATTCAAATAACATAAACAATATATTTCCACGATGTATGAAACTACGAAAAACTGCCCTTTCTTTACTGACAACATTTGCCCATCTAGCAACACATGCGCTGTAAGGAGAATGCCACATGTATATGGTATATATGCCATATGTTTATGGTGTATATGCATATCTGAAGGTCAAATATGGAAAAGTCGGTCACTAACTTGCAAAAAGTCGGTGGTTTAGCCCGAATATCCTGGTTTCCTCCATGCAGCCACATAATTCACAGACCGTGTAAATACTTCACAAATGTTTGCGTCGCTCGCGAAGCGGACCCTCCAATGGCGCCCCACGATTCTGCAGCAAGCGACTGCCGGGAAAGGTGGAAAAGAGAAGATTCTGCTTTTCATTTCTCGTATGTAAACCTAATTTGATGCAGTTTGAATAAAGCTTAGAAACCTTAGATCTCCCTTAAACAAACGACGTGGGTGCAAAAAACGGTCCTCCCAACTTTATTGCATCGGAAAATGCCTATTTTTGAATCGCTCTCAGCGATCTTGTATTCTTTAGATTTGTATAATTTTCAGCTTACCAGATCGTCTGAATGTTTGCGAAGCTTTCGTGACGTTATTTTGTACAACTATGCTTACTGTGGCAAGAAGTGATCTTTTGTCCAATGCTTTAACGTTGGGAGGTCATTTTGTTTTAGATACCAAAGAGTGGTCATGTGATCCTCAACTTCCAACCCGTCTTACAGAATAGCCCTAACTAGGCTAATCCACAGATCGACTGAACCTGCATCTGCAAATGAGTTTGTCAGCATTCAGAACTCTTCACCTGTAGTTTTATGTTGTATTCAGGTCAAAGTAAAGCTAAACCAACAGCTTTAGTTTTCATTTTTAATAAATAACTCTCTTCAGCTGTGTAGTTACGTCATGTTTTGTTTTTTCTTGTCTTTTTTTGTGTATTGTTACAAATATTAACTAGAGGAATAGTCGGAAACTATACTGCTGAATTCATTTATGCTGTTCTGCCTCTCGGTGAATATTGGTGATATGTTCCAAAAATTTTCTGTGAAATTGAAATTTTTTTTAATAAAACACCAATCAAATAAATAAATAAATAAAATTTTCTTCGGTGTTTCACAGATTTTCCAAGACTTCCAGTCTTTCAGTTGGCGTAAAATATTGTTGCTGTTCTGTCATACTTCTCAAAATATCTATATGCAGTTTCGACAGTGCTTTGTGGTTCAGTTGGTGAGCGCGCTAGCGCTGTGTAATAACCCGGCAGCCTCTCACAAATGTGGTCGCTGTGAGTTCAAGTCTAGCTCATGCTGGCTTCCTCCCTGGCCTTAAGGGGGAAGGTCTTCCGGAAACCTACTGATGGTTGTGGGTTCCCCCGGGTTCTGACCGGTTTCTCCCACCATAATGCTGGCAGCCGTCGTATAAAGTGAAATATTTTTAAGTACGGCGTAAAACACCGTAAAAAATCCAATAAATAAACAAATAAATCGTCCATTCATATATAGTTGTAAGCAGGATCATTTGGAGGTAGAGAGTCTACAGTGCAGGTTGTATGTTATCATTTCCTGATAAAATCCTTGACTATAAAAATGAATCAATATATTTTTAGCCATGTCACACTTTTAGTTTGCAACCAAGCGAACAGATAGGTGACAGTACCAGAAATATACAGTCACCCTTTCGCCGCCCAAGGACTTCTAACCCAATGGTTTCGTCAACTCAATAGGTCTACCCTTTTGGCAGATCCTTTTAGTGCTGTCACAGCAATTCGTTAATTTCTGGACTAACTATTCAAATTTGGTTTAGTATTTAAAGTGACAAAACTTTCTGGAATTTGAATGCTTTACATGTTTCTTCGAACAGATGTATCCAACGATAAAAATGTAGGTCTTTCAGAGTAAATAGGATGTACAGGATGTGATTGCCTGTTGCCGCAGCAACTCGACATCTTGTCAGTCAGACTGATGTTTGTAGCGTAACATGATTTAGGTTGCAAAAAAAAAAAAAGAAAAAAAAAAAGACAAGAAAAAACAAAACATGACGTAACTACACAGCTGAAGAGAGTTATTTATTAAATATGAAAACTAAAGCTGTTGGTTTAGCTTTACTTTGACCTGAATACAACATAAAACTACACTGGAAAAACTACTTTGTTACAGTCGAGGAGCGTGTACCATTGAAGCCTTCATATAATAAATCTATTCTAAAGCCAGTAGGGACGTCTGGTGGCGGTGCGGTGGGTGTGGAAAGCAGGTCTTTTGTTTGCACGAGACTTGTTCGATAAGAAACAAAATCGGCTTTGACTTTCGTTCAGTACAAAATTAATACGGTTAGCGACGAGACTCCAACGACGCTAGTCCAATATAAGAAAAGGAGTTGGATTCTTTCGGGGACTATACAAGTCCTCGTGCTGGCGTTGTTGTTGTTTCGCTTCGATATTTGTAAAGTCATACTTAACGATAGCTTCCAACAACTTGATTGACTGTTACATGAAGTTTCTAGAAGTTAGCTAGGTTTCCCCTTCAAACTGCTTCAAATTAGGTGTGCATACCAGGACTGAATAGCAGAATCTTCTATCTCCCACCTTTCCTGGCAATCGCTTGTTTACAGAATCACGGCGCGTCATTGTAGAGGGCGCTGTCGGTTCGAGTTTAACGCTGACTTTGTTACCTATTCCCAGAATACGGTCAGTAACAGAGTGGTTTGCTAGCTTTAACAAAGCGTTTGTTAAAAAAAATCGTTGACAAAATAACCTCAAAATAAATTTAACAAGTAGTATTTTCAGCGTAAAAAATGTCCACACAAGCGTCTCAGTACATTTCAGTGCATGTATGTGCATTATAACTGAATAAGTTTGACGTCCCTGCAACATCAAACCTTATTTAACAGATACGCTCTGATTACAAAATAAAAACCACCGCCCGTTACTCTATTTTTAGAATAAACCCGGCGGATGAAGTAACATCTTCCGTCTGTGACACTGTTGAGGTTATAGTGAAAACACTCACCAGCTCAAGCTAAACGGCATTGACTCAAAATACGAAAATCGGAATTTCGCCCGTGAAAGTTTCTATGCAAATGAAAACATATATGCATATACGGTGTACCAATGCTTAGGGAAAGTTATATCAGATAGTCACGTATGCTGAAATATCAGCAGTCTATTGCAACTACATGCATGCCGATGTATTTCCACAACATAATGTTTGCGGTGATAGGCCTACATGCATGCCATTTTTTAACCTCTGTTGATGTTTTTTTTAAGTGTCCGTGTATTAATTGTTCTTTATCATACAATTTTGCATTTCAAGAACTTAGTTTGAAAACGTCTCCTTCTTTCGCGTATTTCACTGTTGCAAAGGATTGGTCGAACGTTAGAGTCTCTTCTTACTGGAAGTTTAAGTCTAGTGGTTCAAAGTTAGGAAATGCCAAACCGACGTCAACCATGAACTGATCACCTTGGGTTTTGACGTTCCTCACAAGCAGAATAAGGTGAGTTGAATTAGAATAGTACTGCACTGTCGATATAAGTATCTTCGTATCGTATCCCAGGGATCTTAATAGGTAAAAGGTGAAAATATTTTTCGTGTAGCACAATCCTCCTGCTCCAGAAAACATTCGAGCCTTTACGATCTCCCAGCTTGGCCTCTTGCGTTTCTGTGGACTCTCTGCCATCAAAAAGAAGTTGTGAAAGGGCACACTCTCATGCAGCCGTGACGTTAGAAGTCTCAAGAGTTTGAACTTATTATTCTGTAGCAGAAATCGGTAGTTAGAGATCCCTAAATTATTCTCCATAAACCTTACTGCCTCCTCTTTAGTTAATAAAGACTCCATGTCATCACAACTTTAGCTCAAGGTTAGATGTGCTTCTTGTCATGTCTGGTAGTAGCTGACCAACTTTTGATTGTAGAACGTGTACTTCCTGAATATTTCATCTTCCTTAAAATAACCACCATGTCTGTCGCTGAGCATGCGCCTTTAGACCTTAATCGTGTTTCCAAGCACACACTCATTAAATGGTCCAACAATTTGGCTCAAGCTGTGTCACATGTAAGGTGATATGTATTTTTAAATAGGCCTGGGTTAGCTTTCTTATAAAGACAATATTATACTGCTTCTTTCATTTTTACCATTCATTTCAGATGGCATGCTGCATTTTCCCTTCAGATCGACTTAATGTGTACAGACCTACTAACCTTATTTCATTTCTTCTATCAGTTATACTAGACGTGCCATTCATGTGCCATTCATTCATGGTGTGTCTGGCCTACTAATAAGGGGGTTCCTGATTATTGATGTAAGTTGATAAGAGGCCGCATTTCATCGGTTAGGTGTGATTATTTGCCAGCTATCACATTGCCGTCGATGATCTGGTTTTACCCTCAATGCTGTACGTCTTTAATAATATTATACATATGATGAATGATACAGGCCTATGTGGATAGCCTAATTGTTTGAGAAAACTTGTCTCCGGGACGGTAATTTCTATTTGAGGAACGAATGGGACGGTGTTTGCGAACCAGCTTGATTTAGCGACGAATGGCATGGAATATATTCGTGCAGAATGAACTATAGAACGCTTAGTCATGTGACATACATGTGAACCGTAAGATAAAGCAGGCTGATAGACGGAGAACCGAAGTGCAACTAACTATTTACACCGAACTGGTCAGAAACGGGTCAGATGATCACACCATCATTCTTTGTATGGTGTTAGAAGCAAATTTGCTCGCATTTTGTCATCGCTGGGTATCGTACATGAAGTCAGCATCAAGAATTAATTTCTTTTATGGGTTTTAACATTGGAGCTTTATTCTGTGGTTCCGTAATGACAATGCTTCTCATTTTTCACACATTTATTTCTCATGAAACCCACATTAGCTCTTTTGATTTTTGTGAAACTGTAACATAGTAAAAAACATACAAATTAAAACTGAGCACTGAATGATCTCAAATGGTTTATCGTTGGTGATCTAACAAAGGATAGCAGTTATCCTTTATACATCACGTTCAAGTTCGTTCAGTTAGGAGTGTAGTACAAATAACATTGCCCGTACTCGTTTATAGTAAAAAATACCATCAACTGATAACCGCTTTTCTTAGCGGCGCACGCCGGTCAGGTGACCACCTGCCATGAAGTAAGTAACCCGTCCGAGGCGGCCCTTCCCCAGCGTAGAACCTAGCATTAAAATAGTCCCTAAATCCCAGCCTGAATCTAGTTTCTCGCGTAGCGCATTTGCAAGTACCAAGGGATCGCCGCATTGTTCATCCAAGAGAGCTGCGCCTCATAGAATGCATTATCAATTCACAGAAAGAAGTAGCCCTCTGTAGCTTTTTTTAGCTTGACCGCCAATTAAGGAACCGCTTCAAATAATACAATTTCTCAGACGAAGGAATCCCACTTCTTTCGACCAATATATCAAAGGCACTTCGCTAAATCGGGTAAGAAAGAGGATCCCCATAGAAGGCTCTGGGTTGAAGTGCAGACAATCTATTAAGACTATAGTTAATAGATAGGGATGGTTGGTAATCGGAAAACTGTTCCGCAGATTACCAACTTGATTCCTTGCGTGATTTATGTATTGTGACAATTTGTCCGTTTCATGAATTTCAAATACACTGATGATATCTTCGTCGGGTATACCTTCGAGATTGTCAATAGTTTGGCTTGTGCGATCTCAGATTCCTTTTTAAGCTGAACCTTCTCAAACTCAGCTTGACATTTCATTTGCTACGACATCCAACCGATGGTCTAGAGAAAAATACATGATCTGGAACAGCGTTCTGATTTGTCCATTTCCAAACCCTTAATACATTCAGTTATTTCTCTTGAAAGTAAGAAGTTGTCCTGTTCCGCTCTGTCAAACAAAGTTTTGTTTTCAACATCCTAGCAGAGAAATGGATTTTAGGAACTTTGCAGCAAATTGCACGCTATGTGCAAGTTGTTTGGGATAGCAAAAGTTATAATCATTTTCACTTCAAGAGGCTACCCCAGCGATTTGTGGCAAAAAATTAACAATGATACGATGATCCAATAGTATTTTTTCTGTTATTTTAAAATAACAAAAAGTGTTTAAAAAAGTCACAAAACATCAGCTTCGTCTGTATACAAGTGTGTTATACCGTTCAAAACCGGTAATAAAGTTTCGTCCATTAATAAAGCGTGACACATTATAACATTTCAAACTTTTTGAAAGGCATTGAATTGAGCAATGTTTGGTAAATAGGGACAATTTGATTCCATTCGCGAAAATATGGATTCTTTCCTTCAAAACCTCCGGTACAGCCTCTTCCAGTGACTTCCTGTAACTCGGAATCCAACTCTCAATTAACGCTGAATATATATTGTTTTCTGAAATTTGACCGGAAAATATGTCATGACTGTCAAAGAGAGGCAATATTCCGATTTTCTCAGTTTTTCTAATGTTAATTAAATGGGCTTTTCAAACACAGAATTTGTCTAAAAATATGCTCACGGCCACTAATTCACGTAAGCAGTCTTACGGCTTGATATGTTATCTAGGGTAACAAGAAATTTATTTTTCTTAATTGATCGAGAAGTATTACAAATTACAAAATATCGTTTTAAAGCATGGGCTTTCTCAGATCACTGTAACAACCTGACCAAGTCAGCTATCAATCAAACATATGAATTTTATACGCAATTTAGAACCGGTCTTGGCGGCCACTTTTACGGTGGACTTACTGGGAAAAAGGCTACACAGAGGCGATTTATTTCTTCCTTGGAGAAAAAGTTCCTTCTCTCGGCAAGTTGTTCGTCGGTAACGTACACCAAAGTGGAGCAAGACCTCATGAAGCCTCTTCATAACTAAATAGATCAGCATGCAGTCGGCAAGTCAGTCAGTCGTGACCAGGCCGAACAGTACCTACTTTAAAGGCTTCACATTCCTTATGCAGAACAGTAATGTCCTTACAATTAACTGGGGTATAGTATATACCATATATATAGTACACACTATACTATATCCCAGCATTTACAAAGTAAATTCTCCCTAGCAGTGGCACAGCGTCGGCACGCAAACGGTAACCGTCTACAGTCTTTTTCATTTTTCTCAAGTTGCCTCTGTCCGGTTTCCTTATCTGATCGTAAGTGTTTTACGCCGAACTCAAGAATATTTCACTTATACGACGGCAGACAACATTACGGTGAGAGGAAACCGGGCAGAGCCCAGAAGATACCCACGACCATCCGCAGGTTGCTGACAGACCTTCCCGCTTAAGGTCGGTGGGGAAGCCAGCATGAGCTGGACTTGAACTCACAGCGGCCACTACAAATTTAAATGCATCGTACAAAACATATTCATCGTACATATATGTCCTAAATCCCCAACTTTTTCACATGTGAAAGAGCAGCTTTCAATGAAATTTATGCCACTACATTGACTGCATTGGCTAAGTTGAAGGCTTCGGAAGAAAAGTATAATTTGATAAGTCTACACAGAATAATGCCTCCAAAATGTGCTCGAATAAACACCTTGCAAACATATACGAAAGGCTTGAAGAATCAGAGTACATAAGCTGTGACAGTGAAAATATACTGGGTTCGAATCCCTCATGAACGTGGATCAACATTCCTCGAGTTATTTGTTTGGGTGTATTTAACGTCGCTTTCATCAACATTATTTTACTGTTATCATGCCTAACACAATGCCCAATCTTGTATGACATAGATAAAAGCTGCATACTTATATACCCGTGAGTCTAAGGAAAACATCGATGCATTCACAGAATTCTGTGGCCGAGTGATTAGCATGCTCATTTGAGAATGGCCATGGGTCTCCTACTACCATATTGCTGATCGCCGTAGTAAAAGTCTTGAGCACGGCGTTAACACTAGTAAAAAATCAATTAAAGGAAATCGTAAAATGAAAGGAAATCGTAAATGTCGTTCAAAGACACCGTTACCCTCTGGTATCAACTTGACAATAATTGAGATGTTTTCTCAGTATTTCTCAGTAACTGTTCCAGGAAGAGAAGCCATGGACGCTTGTACAGTGTCGAGTGAATGATTTTAATGAAAAACTCTTCGTGGACACAACGTATGATAACTACGGTATTTGAAGGTTCTCTACATTTCTAATTTCACATTTGCCCGCAGGTTTCCTAGTCTATAATGAAATAAGGTGAAGTTTATAAGGTCAGTGATGGAAATCAGTTTTATACAACAACATGTAGACCTACATGATGGATACCATTAACATTTCAACAAGTCTGAAAAAGGTTTTCTCATTTTGTGTCACCAAGGGCATTAACTCTACCGCGACAACACAGCAATGTGTCTCCTCGTCTATATAGTTATGCTACTAACATGCACAGTAGGATAGTGCCTATGAAAGAGGGTTTTCATATGTAATCCATTAAGGATACCACATAGCAAATCACACTATTCAACCGAAATGTAAATGTTTAGGTCATAGCCATTTGCCGGAACTGACACTAAATTTGTTCAATTACCCTCTAAAAACGATTGTGTACAAATTTGCACATCGACAATGGCATGTGTATCAGTGGTACACACATGTGTATACACAAGTCGTTGTGGATGTGTTACATGAATTACACAATTTGTGTACTGCTGGTACACAAAATTATGTGGATGTGTATTAAGATACACTCTTAATCCCAGCTTAAAGGTAGGCTACATAACGCCGAAAGGAACTAACAATTTTTGAGTACATGATTCAGCTAAAAACAAGTATGAGTTGCATTTGACTCCTTACTAAACCACTTGGGCCAATATTTTCGTAAAATGTCAAATACGAGAACTGTACAGGGAAATCCATCAGTGGGCTAAACGGTCCGGCCGACGACATATAACGAGTAAATTAGGTAGCGCAAAGATTCTCAAAATGCGCTGTTCGCTCGTGGATCGCAAATGTAAACAATATGATTAAAATATGACTGAAAGCGAATTATAATTTTAAATCAAATACGAATTTCCTTTTTATCGATAATGTATGATAAAGTAATCGTAATTCTCAATCATCTGTACGGCAGAACATGGTAGGCCGCATAATTACAACACAATACCGTGGGTGGACCAGTGTAACATTTGAAGCTCGCTGTATTGTTTATGTCGTCTACACAATAGTGTGAGGTAACCCAGTCAAAAAAGCCATGTTCGGTCATGTTTTTAAATACAGCGACTTCAGTGAGTTGATGGTCGAAAGTAAACTTGATGTAGATGACGTCTAAAATAGTTTCGCCGTCGGCAAAATCTCACAGCTCCATAAATTAACACGTTCGTATTCATTTACGTTAAAATCCAAATAATTTGCTTTGCAACAGTCACTTATTTAAAAGATCAATGGATTTTGTGTTTGCAGATGTTGTGATAAACTTTCCTATTTGTCAGCCATTAGTTGATATGACATCATGATTAAAAAAAATGTTTTTTGCGGGTAACGTGACCGAATCGCTAAATTCGAGCTGACTCAATTTTTTTCGGGAAATGTGAGAGTTTCCTTCTTCGGGGGACAAATATTGCCGGACATAAACCACTGCACTGCTGCGATTTACCGAAATTAGGTTCAGTAGGACAGGTTTGCTCTCGCCGGAGTGAGAAGACTATTCATATCATGCAAATACTACGTTACAGAACATTGATTTTTCACATCGCATCGTTTTATAACCAAATGTTTTGCAGCCATGCCATAACCACACATCCGTTATTTATTTATTTATTTGTTTGATTGGTGTTTTACGCCTTACTCAAGAATATTCACTTATACGACCATCCGCAGGTTGCTGACAGACCTTCCCACGTACGGCCAAATCCGTTAGACCTACTGTTTAATACTACGATACGGTCAGTGAGGCTCAGTATTTGAGTACATCGTTAGATTAGCTGAACCACATTCGTGTGGCTAATACCTTATAATCCTGCAATTGCACTGCACAATAACCAGACCCCTTTCAAACCCATGGGTTCTAGTTTGTATTTCTTGTCCTTCTGCATCTTGATTGATGGAACACGCTATACCGACTGTATTTATACATAATGTATGCATGCAGTTGTATTTAGCTGTTTACGTGAATGTAACGCGGTGAATCAAAGGTTCCGCCATACTGGTGGGCGTTTTAAACCACGAAGACATTGCAGGTTATCTATCCATACATAAACCTACCCTGTCTGCATCCACTATACAACTCAGCCTGTGGTTTGTGTCACAGTCATGCAGAGAAGGGCGTTATACGGCATCCGTTTCATTGTAAATAAACAATGGGACTGCATACAGGATAGATATGTCTTATGATGTTTAGTCTATAATAACTATTCCAGGATATATACATGTGATAAACCATTAAACTAGACAGCATAAACCCATCTTTATCAAGCTAAATACAGGCATTTTATCTTCTTGTACAAAATCTGATTGATTGCAAGTTTAATCAGTTTTAACAAAATGACAAATATCCTTGTAGCCTAAGTGCGTCACTCTGCTAAAAAAACATTTTGGCGGTTGAAGTAAACGAATAATAATCGATTTTTACATGTAACTGACGGCACATATATTTTAACTATAGGCCTGTATATGACGTACAAAACAGTCCGTGCAATTGGCTTATATAATACTCTGATCGTGGAAGAAACGTGAAATTTTACGCTGTACTCAAGAATATTTCACTCATACGACGGCGGCCAGCATTGTGGTGGGATGAAACCGGGCACAACCATCCGCAGGTTTCTGCAAGACCCTCCCACGTACGGCCGGAGATGGAGCCAGAATAACCTGGACTTGAACTCACAGCAACCGCATTGGTGAGAGGCTCCTGGGTCATTACGCTGCCGTAGTGCGCTTTGTTAAAAAACAGAAAGTCGTATAGGCTATAAAGGCAAGGGAAATCAATGAAGTATATACATGTACGACTGCCCGCTAAACATTCTCCACGAAAATAGTTCAACTTACTTTTTTACAGAGAAAAACATTTTTAACAAATCGATTCTTTTCAATTCCATGGTGGTTTTCTGGGATCCCGCGCTGTGCATGGTATGTCAATGGCGTCATTTATTCCATATTTTCCCTTTGGAACTACATATGTTGAGAAATCTTGAATGCGGAAGTCTAGAAGCCTGATTATTAAATGACAAAACATGATGGTCACACGCAGTAATATGGTCAGAAATGGCTATCGTAAAATTTACTATTTCAAATACTTTTTAACACATGTTTTGTTTCCACGCTTAGACCCACTCATTTTCATATATACTAGCTGGCTGTATCGTTGATTATATCGTTGATGGAATCTTGACGCTTATATAGTGTACGTTAAATTCATACTCAACTGAAAGTGGTCTGTATGTCGGGCCTACTGAATTTGCCATTCCAGTAGAGCTTTGATGGATAAGGGTTTAATAGCCCAGACAATGTACATAATGGGAAGAATTTATCGGATGTCCGATATTTTTGGCAAAAATCCACATTAGCTATTATGAAATCGAATTTTCTGCAATTACCAAGAATGGTTCAATAAATTATTGTTTTTCCATAAATATCAGGCTCGTACTTGCACTTTTTATAAAGTTTAAATGATTCTAAAGTTGCAAAAAGTTATAATGCGATCCGCTTTATATTTATTTATTTATTTGATTGGTGTTTTTATTTATTTGATTGGTGTTTTACGCCGTACTCAAGAATATTTCACTTATACGACGGCGACCAGCATTATGGTGGATGGAAACCGGGCAGCGCCCGGGGGAAACCCACGACCATCCGCAGGTTGCAGGCAGACTTTCCCACGCACGCGATCCGCTTTATAAATTTTAAAAACTTTATTACCGATTTTGAATGGTAACGTGCATAAATTTCGAGAAAGGTAATTATGCGGCCTGTTCTAAAATAATATTAAAAATTCTATTACATGGTTTTGTGCTGATCGAATTTTTACCAAAAATCTCCCATATAACATCTTTAAACATAATTATAACCTATTAAGACACCAGATTATTTACAAACTTTTGTGAATTCTAGTTCCCTGAAACTAATGTCCACTTCAGTTAACTGTAAGCTGCATGCTGTTATCTATTGTTTTCATGTTCATATATTTATTTGTTTTTATATATGTATATTGGTCTCGTTGCACATATACCTTAAACTTGTTCAAAACCGTCTTGTATTCAGGGTGTTGGCACCAATGAAGGAACTTGAATTTGAACATATAGGCCAGCATATGAGCACCAGTACTGGTATAATAAAATGTAATTTACGAAAGCAGCACATCTGTTTATCTCATTGGATCGATGGTCTTCCCGGGAAATCATTTGATTGGCTGTTGGTCACGTGAGCCCTGGTTTTACGCGGCAAATGTCAAAAGTCTCGGAGTGGTGCCCCGGGCAAGATGACATCACGTGTATCTTCAAGGAACCGCCTGGTCCATCATTTTAGTGGACGGAATAAGAGCTAATAAATGAAATGAAGTCAAAGTGGTATAAAATGATAATGGTGCGTATGTGTTTACTAACTCATATATTTTTTTAAGTTACCGACTTGACAGTGACTCTAAACATGTACATTCTTTCATTTCAACAACAACATATACTACGGGAATTGTAAACGTTACGTTGACCGTTTTGTTAGCGAGCCCTTTCTCATTCGTAAAAGCTGGCTCCTCAATGATTTGACGTCACTCTACCACGTGACAGCAAATGACCTAACTTTACAGACTGTTTGAATTCATAATTATTTACAGGTTATCAACAAACACTAGACACATTGTAGCTCTGTAGCCCAGGGCACTGATTTACGCATACCATCACAGCCCTGTCTTGATCCATAAGCTTACCTTGAACACCTCTGTATTTCCCTTGCTGGCTTAAACGCTACTGTTGGCCACCAGGAAATGTGTCTTTTCGTTCTCATAGTCGATTCCTGCTAGGTGTCCCCATGTATCATCCCTAGTAAATCCTCACAAACATGAAACTGGTGGAAGCTGGATAAATTCCAATTGCATCCGCCATGTTTTAATGCATACTCCTCACAGCCCAGACAAGGGAGATAACTACTGACATTACTAGGAATTAGCATATTTTGTACATCTTTGTTTAACCTTTACTTTAACTGTTTGAGAAATTTTTTAGTGGTCAGTGTTGATTATGGGTTCCCTCTAGGTCACTACTGGTGTGACTGTTCCTAAACAGTTAGCCCATGTGTCTCAAAAGTTCAAATTATTCTAGTAGTAGTGGCATTGCCCTCATTGTGAGGAGTAGGCATTCAAAGATGACGGTTGGAGTTCGAATTTATTCAGTTTCCACCAATTTCATGCTTGTCAGGATTTACTAGGGATGACACTCGGGGACACCTATCTGGAATCGATAGCTGAGACGACTATAAGTAAGGACAGACACATTATTTGGCAGCCAACAGTAGTGTACTGAAGTTAGCGGGGGAAGTACAGAGGTGTTTAAGGTAAGCTTATGTGATTACATATACTTTCACAGCCCTACAGAGCTAGACACATTGCAGTTGTGCTCTGTTTTATGTGCTCTGAGTCTAAAAAATGATTAATTTATTTATTCCATTGGTGTTTTACACCGTACTCAAGAATATTTCACTTATACAAGAGCAGCCAGTATTATAGTGGGAGGAAACCAAGTTGACGCTGGGAAACCTTCATGTATTTAAGTACTAGGTGCTTGGTACTTAGATGTTTAATACCCACAATATGCTGTTGATGTGTCTACATAACTACGTCTGGTGATAGTCATAGATTTCTTCCCAAAACACTGGGCATTTTCCTTTCCCCCGCTAGAGCTTCCTTCCTCAAGCTCTGCCTGGTTTCCTCCCACCACAATGTTAGCTGCCGTTGTAGAAGTTAAATATTCTTTAGTACTGCATAAAACACCAATCAAGTAAATAAATAAATCAACTTAGAGCCTGTGTAATATTTCCTGCCTGACATTTTCTAAGTCAGTAATGCATAGTCCAGGGGATCGCATTTTTGTTGGACAAAATGGGTTCAAACCATTCATTTGTTGACTGAAAACATGGTGAAAGTTTGAAAATGACACAGTGTTTGGCTTCTTGAAGGTATCTCCCCTTTATAGAAATCTTCATAACTCTCTGCGTTAATTAGATTTAAGGTGGCAATTTGTGGAAGCGGACGGGCTTATGAAATGACACATGGTAAGCTTCTTTGGTCTCTGCCAAATCGGTCCTCACGAATAATTTGACCCACTTCAGCCTCTTACCGTTCCATTTTTGACATTATCATAGCGTGAGTGACTGCATGTGAGTGCACATGGTCTGACTGGTTTCCTTTCTCTGACATGAGGTGGTGCTAATATCTTTAGCTGCTTTCAAGAAAAACACGCAATTTGCCGCTAGGTTTCGTTTTCGGGAGGCTGAAGTTTGATAAATGGCTTAAAGCGGCGAAATTAAAACCTTCTTTGCCAGATATGAACATTTACCAGTAACATCAATTCGCTATGAAATTGTGTTTTTTGTTCAAAGACTGAGCATGGAGGTGTGTTACAGACAGGACATAAGGCCATTGAGATCCAGCCTCATTTGTTGTGGAAAAAGTGACAGTTTATTTATACATTAACTTTCTGTTTAAAGATTATTATACGTAAAGTTAATATTCCATTGGGTAATTCACTATTTGTGGGTCTCCTAATGTTCTCATTACTGGCGGCTGATCTTCGCGGTAAATTTCATGTGATTACTACCCTGTCAATAAGCCAAATCGGACTTCATTTTGATATGCTTTTGTTGATTGAAATCGTTCATTTTGACAGGTGTGGATAACGTTTGAGGAGAATTTAGATCATGCACAGAACATTCATCTGGACGTACTAATTAGATTAGATTCCAGTAGGCCTATACATGTAAGGTGTTGCGTGATTTTGGATTTCCTCAGGTGTTTTTTTTTTTTTTTTTTTTTTCTTCAGATCATTTTTGACATGTCTGTTTACAGACTGAGAGCCACAACCACATATTCCATAAGCCATTAATACATGACCAATCTATCTTAATTCATAATTTCTAAAAGTTTTAAAATTGATGTCAAGACCAGTTGCTCATGTTGTGAGCTTTAGTCTGTCTAGACTGATGCTCTAGGCTGTGAGGCAGGTCTTCACGCTTCACCTGACTGGTATCCTGAAATACATGTAACAGTGACTGCAAAGTACATTGTGCACCGATTATCAGTATTCAGTATCAACTAGGAGGCCAGCTTGAGTTTATATATACATGTAGGCAGTAATAATTACTTTAATCAGGGAAGGATAATAAAGTACAAAACTATTCAGTTTTAGTATCTCAAACTGTTGGTTAACCCCTCCCCCCCCCCCCAAAAAAAAAATCAATTTTAATTGAATGAAAAAACTGAAAGATGTGGAACTCAATTTTCACCTTTGAACTGGTTAACATTTGCGATGATGATACAAACAGTAGTAATCATCGAAGGAGATGCAGCGATAGGTGTTTCTGTCTGTCGTCCCACTGATGAGACAGAGTAACGAATAATGCTTCGTACCTTGAAATGCAAGATTACAGAACAATGGGTTCAGGACCATACCCGGCGGCAGAACTTTCATGATTCACCTGCTTCTCTTCTCAGGTTCTTGACGGTAACTCACACTTCAATGGGCTGGTATTCTGAAATTCTTGTAACACTGACTGCAATGTCCACCGATTAACAGTTTGCAGTATTAACTAGAAGGCCAGCTTGAGTTCAAATATGGGCAGTAATAATTACTTTAATCATTGAACGATAGGTAAGGTTCAAAAGCATTCAGTTTTAGTATCTCAAACTGTCGGTTAAAACCCCCCCAAAAATTAATTTCAATTGAACGAAAAACTTAATTTTGCCCAGAAAGTGGTGGTTGGTATGTGGAAAAATAACTTCTGTGAACCCCTGAGGAAACGCTAACGAGGTTCAGTGTGCAAATGGGAAAGTATCCAGTGGTTTGAAATGGGAGCTCTGTTAGTGTTTACATACTATGTCTGATATTATTCGGCTATAGTTTCAACCAGCATAAGTTGCTTTTTTCGTTGGTGCATGTCATAATGTGATTTGAAGTTGATTCGTGTTTAACTTAACGTGTAGTGTAGCTGTAGCAACACCTGTGCTAAACTGAAAGGTATGGTAGTCAACTTTCACCTTTGAACTGGGTGACATTTGCGATGATGGTACAAACATAAGTAACCATTGGAGCAGATGCAGCGATATTTGCCTGTGTCTGACGCTGATGAGAGGGTAGCGAATAATAGTTCTTACCTTCAAATACAAGATCATAGAATGACGGGTTCAGGACCATTCCTGCACAGTACTTTCATCATTCACCTGATTCCGGAAGATTGCTGGAGGCCACGTGTCTTCCAGCAGTACAAATTACCATGTGTGGAAAAGTTTGCCTGTCTAACATGCAAAGGTAGGTTATTTACTATTGATACCACAGTTTCCTGCAACCTTAATGTTGTGAAAAATTCTTCAGTATGGCAATTAAACATCTAATGAGAGAAAAAAAATTATAATCAATCAGTCGTGAAAATACCTGTGAACATACCACCATCCACGGCCCCAGTAAATCAGTACTTATTCCATGCAATCTAATTTGATTTGATCGTTTATACTGAATATTCTGCGTTAAAAAGTATTAAGCTTCCAGTATCAAGCCAAGTGATGAATACAAACCTGCTAGTTTAATAATAATTGATAATAATAATAATTTCTGTACTGCCAGAAGACAGCTGGAACATGTTCCCACGCATTGTCAGCTTGTGTAACGGTATGCGTGATGAGCTCAACATCTACACACGTAGACATGGAACTCTGAAAACATCACATCCAGGTTTTCAATTCCATAGAATATACCATTCACTTAACACAAGTGTGATACAGAAAAAAAAAAATTTTTTTTAACAATAATGAACCTGTACGTTTAACAGTCATCCAGCTGCATTGGTTAAATTGTTTTCAGATTATTTTCTCAAGAAATGTCTGTGTAGGCAAAGTGTTGGATTCCTAAGAATGATTGACATGAGTTGTGGTACCTTCTCACACTAATACCTAGAGGGCGGGCTCACATACTATACCGTGTAATTAGAAGGGTGAAACTACATGTATCTATTTCTTGTGGAATGTCATTGTGTGATAGTCAGGTATGAATTTTTATTCTGTTTCTGATATACCTGTGAACTTTACCACTTTCACTTTCTCATCTCGACTATGCTTCCTGCCTCACCTGTGTTTTTAGTCTCCATTGTTGTCAGCAATATATGTAATTATAAGTTTGTAGGTGGAGAATTTTATCTGATGAGGCCTAGGATGGGCGGGGAGGGATTCAAGACTGATATAAGTCTTTTATATTATAAATTTTCTCAGCCTCAGTTCTCTTGCACATGTAAGTTACCATGAATATAAACAGTTTGAAAATTAATGATTTATTTGGACATTTTTGTTGAATAATGAGGCTGAAGAGTGGAAAGCATTTCGTAGAGCTTTTGTAACTAACATACAGTAACTGTGCTTCTGTCTGTAGTGTAGTGACCCTCAACATTTGTGCTCTAAAGAATGCAACACAGGGTATTTTTTTGTGAGGTTAAGTATATTTTATGCTTGGCTGACCGACAACAGTTTAATTTCCTTGTTCTCTTGAACTTGACCTCTCGTGAGTATTCAGATGAAAATTGACTTAACAATCATAATAAACATTTAGTCGTGGCGAGTGTGGAAAGGTATTCAAGCATGCAGGTGATTCTTTTTACGTGATAAACTAAGAGGTGTAAACTTTTATCGTACTGTTCACATACATACATACATGTATATACATTGTACATGTGACATTTAATATATAACTGGGTTTTTCTTTTTTTAAATTTTGTTCTTTCATGTTATTTGATCAGTTATTTGATTCAGAAAAAGATTGGATGTTGTTATTAATTAATAAGACATCTCATCAGTCAGCATGATCTCAGACTATTTTTATAAGAATACAGTGAGAATCTGGCAGATCAAAACTTAGTCTGAAAAACAACAATATCTCAGTTATTCAGGAACAGCTCATGTTGAGAGTAAAATATTGGAACTAAATTTGTAGGTATAATGAAAAATTTATATTCATTTGCAGTGAGTGCTTTTCATGAGCCAAAATGAAAGACCCTGTGTATAACAAGATTATTTAGGTGAATTTAGTTATATGAAATTAATTAGAGTTAGAACACAAAGAAACAATTATGTTACCTGTCAGTCAGTATCTGGTACATTAAATTTGATTTTGTTAAAGAAAAATCGTAGCTTAGGCTAGTTAATACACCTTAGCAATATATGTCATTGCTACAAGTGATTCATTTTTTTCAATGAATAACTAACAATAATGAAACAAAAACATTTTCATCTACAATTTGAATACATACACCTGTGCAAAAGTGCTCCAGACCATAATTTATTTCATGCATCATTATGTAGCTCATTGTATGCTTTTTTGCCATTGGCTTAAATTTACCAGCAAGCAAACTGATTTAAATCAGTCTCGTCTAAAAGATCCAGTGTGCTAAAATTAGACAGACTGTCAATCTGTTGTTTCTTTCAGGCTGATGATGGCTGAGTTCATTAGGTAAATCCCAGGTGTATAATGTTGACTTGAGGTACTAAGGCCAGTCAGGTGTGGTGGGCAATCAACTGATGGCAAAGCACAGGTGTGATTGTCTGCCTACAACACTCACTAAGACGATCCTAGGGCAGGGATCCAAAAGGGCTCCCCATTAGTTCCCTGGGGCATTGTTTATAGTGGGCTTTTGTTATGACTGTTTTTATCCCGGGCATCAGCCTTGCCACGTGCTGGCGTGAAGCAGACTATCGGCTTGCCTCATCTGCTGGGATCGTCAAATCCAGAGCCGTTGTTTCCGCGGACGTTTGCTGGAGCTCGTGTCCCTTGGCCTGCAGACTTACTGACGAGGTGGTTGTGTCAGGAGTTTGGACTGAGCCGCAGTGAATTCAGCTGCTGATGAGGTTGTAAGCTGATATATCTGTGTAGATCTTTATCCCCGTACATGTGTGTTAGTGTTACTGTAGCTATCTACATGTAGCTGATTGGCTGGTAACATTTCAGGTTGAGAATTAAGGCCTGTATAAGAAGTGCCCATCGGCCTTGCAGTTTTGCTGTGCACCTTTTACAGGTGGATTTCATGACAAGTGTCAGCTTTTTGGTCGCACTTGAAACTGGTGGATTTTACCTGCTAACGAGTTTTTCGAAAGTTTTCACCTGTCCCAGCTAACAAGTGACATTACATAAAGTGAACAGCATCGCTTCAATTTCACAGCTCTCCCAAGGTAAGTTAAGTTCACCTCAGAGTGTCAATTTGTGTATTGATTTTTATTATGTTACACACATGTAATGCAGTGTTTTATTAGCATATTTCTGATCACAATGGCATATGAAGTTTGAAATTGTGTAAATTTTTCACGTTGACAAACTGGTGTGAATATTGTTCAGTTTTAACGTCTACTTACTCTACAACCTGTGGTTTAGCAGATATTTAAAATGTGCTTTGTAAAGTAATACTGGTAATCTGTTTTTACAGAAATGTATGATACAGATGAATGTGAAAATCATAGTACATACAGTTTACTAAACCAATGTCCTTTTCTGGCTAAGTGCTAGCAGAGTGTAATAACACTGCTTTGTGCTTTAAGCACTAATATCTAGTGAACACTCTATACCTTATTAATAAAATTTAAAAAATTTGTCCTGCATAATTATGGTATATATCTTAGGTATTACTCTAGTATGTACCTAAACTCATTCAGCTTACAAGCCTAAAGTAGAGGTTGATATTGTATCTTGTGCTGCTTAAGTACAGAAGTGACCACTGATAAAATAGTTTCATGTGCCTGACTCACATTGGCCTACCCTTTAAATACCTGTATTACCTGAGTACATGTGCCATGTAATGATAAAGACATAGTATACATGATGAACAATACAGACCTACGTCTATTTTATGTGTGTGGGAAATGGTATCAAGTAATATTGCAGAAGAGATATCGGAATATTGTGTACGTACCTGTGGGTTAATGATCTGTGTAGCACAGGTGAATGTAGGTATGAGCAAAACAGTACATATATCAGGTACATGTAATATTACAAAACGATATAAAACGACAATAGCCAGTGGAATTAAGTGTACATTTGGATTAGGGAGCTGTACACAACATTTGAATCTAGGTGTGATAGGGCAACAGTTGGGATTAAAAGCCTTTAAGACAGGTAGTGAAATAAAACAGCTCTCTCAAACCTTTCTGTGGATTGCAACTGGGAAATGAGAAATGGCTGAGAATCTGACCAGGTAATTAAGATAGGTTTAACTCTTCAAGTATACATGTAACAAAACTCAGTAGCAGGAAGAAGTAAGAAGAACGAGGAGAGAACAGGATAATGTGTGAAGCAGGACATAGTGAAGAATTTACAGATGCTTCTAGCTGAAAGGTGTACTAGTGGTCAAAGAAAAACACTGAGTTTAATAGAAATGGTGTTCAGTGTTAATTAAAAATGCACGTAGCTGGAAGAGAACCGGTACTATACACACAAAACTGACTTTTGACTGATGGAGATGATATAGGTATCTTTCCTGTTTGTCATTTATTAATTTAGCTTCGAAAGACTCCAACTCCTTTTCTTATACTGGCCTAGCGTTGGAGTCTCGATGCTTACAATGTTAATTTCGTACTCAACGAAGGTCCAGGCCGATTCTCTCTTGTTAGCGAACAAGTCTCGCACAAATAAAAGACAACAGCCTAAAGACCTACTTTCGGCACCCACCGCATCGCCACCATACGTCCCTACTCAGTTTAGAATAGATTTATTATAGCCATGAAGGCTCCCACGGCATACACTCCTCGGTGACTGCCGTCATCTTCCCACTGCTCCAATGTGAAGCAGGACATGTGTGTGGCTGCTAAACATGGCGGCATTCGCCCAGGAGTGTATACCCCCTTCGTAGCTATAATAAATCTATTCTAAATTGAGTAGGGATGTATGGTGGCGATGCAGTGGGTGGGGAAAGCAGGTCTTTAGGTTGGTGTCTTTATTTGCGCGAGACTTGTTCGGTAAGAAATCGGCCTGGACCTTCCTTGAGTACGAAATTAACATTGTAACCATCAAGACTCCAACAATGCTAGACTGGTAAAAGAAAACCATTTGGAGCCTTTTGAGGCTGTTATTAATTATGTTGTGGTCAGTTACATGATGCTGATCGATTAGGTTTATTTGCGACACCAATCAGTCAAAGAAAAAGAACAACACATTGTCATTTCATGTGACTGATCAGGCTTTGAACATATGATCTTGGTGGTCAAAGATAATGGGATAACCCATGAAATAGCGTGGCCATCAAGGCCCGTTAGGGCGTGTTTCAGGAAAGCACTTTTTTTGCTGATGTATGAAGAATATAATTCATGCAGAAATTCAAATATTGTTTTCCTAAGGGTATAAATGTAATTATCTACCTGTGTATAACATGGTATCATTGAAAGTTGAGCGATCTGTGATAATTGGTCTTTTACATCTGCCATTGTTGGTGTGTTCTTAGATAGGATAGTGAACATTTTTGTTTATTATTGATGAACTGTGATGCAAATTTTTCTAATTTGTATCTAAGCTATGCATTCTTTGTTATACATTTAAAAGAGATAGTAAAGTATGTGAGGTTTGGCACACAGCGCGCTCCCTCAAGCTATGGACTTCTTCTTGCATTATTCATACATACATCACATACGCCATCATTCTTTCTTAGTTGGGTCTTTTTTTTTTGTCTTGTTAATTAGATGCCCTCTAACTACCGCCATGCAGATATCTGCTCAGGTGTGCTTTGCAAGTCGAACCCGGTATTCATCAGTTTTGAATCGTATAGGACATACTAATTACTTTGTAGTTAAATATTAATGAGAGTATATTGTGATTTTTGTCTTTTGAAGATTGAATCTGACCCCATCTGGATGTGTTGACACTGAACATACATACATGCACAAATAAGGCTCCTTCACTAATATTTTCAAAATTATCTCTTGGGTCTCTCGGATACAAAGTGGGTATTAAATAACCATAGATTTAATTATACAGGGTGTCTGTATTTGATTGCATATTGAAATTTTGAGCCTATAAAAAAATATCTCCAAATTTACTTCAAAAGATGGGTCCCTGCAGACCTAAAGAGAGGGGTACATGCAGACCTAAACAGAGGGGTCCATGTGGACCTAAACAGAGATGTCCATGAGGACCCAAACAGAGGGGTCCATGCAGACCTGAACAGAGGGGTCCATGTGGACCTAAACAGAGGGGTACATGCAGACCTAAACAGAGGGGTCCATGCAGACCTAAACAGGCACAGGCATTTTTTATCACATGCTTGGTAACTCAGTAAATCACTTTAATCTGGAATCCTTATGGGGCCGTAGGATGCCCCATTTTTGACAAACCGGAAAAAATGATGTTGTGTCACCTATATCCTATGCTATTTAGTATTAGAAGCGAGGCACTCGTTTGTCATGCAAATTACGGTCCCCCTGAATATTATTACCAAAGGCCACGCATTGTGGCCTCCTGGTTGAGACATTGGGGAACAATGCCAGGTGTATTCCACTGACACTTTATGTTCAAAATGGGTTTTAAGTACATCTTTGTCAGAATTGTCTCATAATCAGAAGGAAAACAGCTGATTTAAAGGTGAACTAGGAATGGGTGACGTCATAGCGGAACAGATGCCATCTCAGGTGGTAGAAATATCTTTCCCTTGATTGGTTGAAACTGAAAGGATGGTGACCCATTTGATTTTCCTTAAGTGGGCATTTTTGTGTACTTTCCTAAAGTGCGATGTCATGGTTATCCTACATCTTAAAAATAAAAAGTGACTGTTTTTGAACTTTAAGTATGACTCTTTGTTAATACATATATATTTGGTCTTGTCTTTCTTTTAATAGCATTATAGCACTGACATAAAACCAGAATATTTTTATCCAGTTTTGTATTTTTGACTGTGTGCAACAAGATTTTGAGTTAAGATTACATGTATTTAAAATTTAAAGAGTTTTGTTTCATTATCACACTGCACCACCTCCAACCAACCCTCCCTTCACCCACCTATGCCCTTTATATTCCCATCAACCAGACCACACCTTTGTTTTGTTATATATGAGAAGGTAATGTTTCTGGTTCCCTGACTTGTGGTTCCACACAATCCATTCCATATACTGCATATAATTTATAGGTAATAGTTTTGTAGGCATTTATACAGTTTCCTTGATCAGGTCTAATTGTTCCAGCTGCAGATTTTATGCATTCATTATTGATCCTACCCTCAAATCCTGAAGTCGCTCCAAGCAGTCCTGGACCTCAACCAGGACGTAGACTGAATTATTTACGCCTGGTCGGAAATATCTTTGGAGTAAGTCCGTTTTTGTCCGCTGAAGTCGATGAAAAAAAAAAATTGCCAAGTTACATCAGAAAGCTCTCATGTTATGTACATACACCTGAGGCCAAATTAGGATGAAGGATGCATGGCGTAAAAGGGTGAGTAACTATAGCAATGATATCTTACAAGTTCAAAGCTGATGTTTTTTAGAGGACAAAGGCCATGATTTATTAATTATTCGTTATGTTTATCATTTGTGTCTGTTACATTCATTAAAGAAGGTTGTGTGTCCATGTTATCGCAGATTCATCTTTTATTTTATTGACTTTGAGGGCACACACGCAGTATGTTCCCTAGGGAGGTATTATACAAGCTTATGGGGACAGAAGGTATCAGACTCATATAGCGCATGATTGATGATATTGCTGTATGTATGGAAACCACTTCCTTTCCACCAGCGACTACAGGTATTACCGATCATGTGATCAATCATGTCCATACAGTGTTGTAGGCGGCACACCATGGCAAAGAAAATGACTTGTGTAACTTGTCCATAGTCAAGTGTTAAACATGAATCAGACCAAGGAACATGTAAGGAAATTCATCATCATCATCTGTCTATTGCATAACGGTATATAATTCACCAAATAATGACAGCATACATTTATTAGTACATCTTTGTCAGAATTGTCTCATAATCAGAAGGAAAACAGCTGATTTAAAGGTGAACTAGGAATGGGTGACGTCATAGCGGAACAGATGCCATCTCAGGTGGTAGAAATATCTTTCCCTTGATTGGTTGAAACTGAAAGGATGGTGACCCATTTGATTTTCCTTAAGTGGGCATTTTTGTGTACTTGCCTAAAGTGCGATGTCATGGTTATGTTGTTTTTAGTCAAGTACATTTCTTGGTAAAAATGAGTGTTTAATTTGAAAGAATTCACACCTTATGTCACTTGGAATTATCGAAAGCAGCATACCAGTTCAGGCCAGTGATCACCGGCGTATTGTTGGTAGTCCATTAACCACAAAGTGTTTGTCACTATGTCCAGTGTCATCATATTGTTTCAGTAAGACAGCTCTTGATATGTGTCTTCATCAACTTGCAGGTGGCACCTTTGTGATATGAAATAAAACTGAGTACAATATCAATCCAAAGTGGTAAAAAAGCCCACAAATTAGCTTTTTTGACAAATTTTTGACAAAGTGAGAGTAATCCTTTTGGGGTGTTATACTTTGCATTTAAATGATAATTTAATTAACTTGAACATTCTGGCTTCCTCTCTGGCCATTCGTGGGAAGGTCTGGTGGCAACTTGCAGATGGTTGGATATTTACTCTGGGCTCCACAGGGTTTCCTCCCACCTGTAATGCTGGCCGTCATCTTATAAGTGAAAAATTCTTGAGTTTGCCGTAAAACACCAATCAAATAAATGAACTAACTTGGACTGGCCTAATGTGACTGTGTCGTTAACCTGCCTATGTTAAGGCTGTCTTCCGAGCATACCTGGTTGACGGCTCCTCATCAGTTCATGCTACAGTCTCCCAAAGCACAGGTGCCAGGGTAATGTAACATCATGTCCATGCTTGTGGCAGCCAAAGATCAGAGAGAGCTGTTGTCAGACTGGAATTCTGTCTACATAGACACCCAGTGTATTTGACCTCAAATGTTGTCAGTTTGCTTTTATACGGTTCATTTGTTAGATCATTATACTAAAGACGTGTAATTCTTGACTGAAGGCTGATTTATTTGCTTATTTATTTGAGTAGTGTTTATTACATAATCAAGGATACTTTCACTTATAGGACAGCGGCTAGCATTATGGTGGGAGGAAACTGGAAACCCATGACCATTTGTAGGCTGATGGCAGACCTGCTCACGTACAAAGGGAGAGGAATCCAGCATAATAGTTGAAAGATGAAATGTGTAGGCCTACAGTATATATATTAAGAAGCATCCGAAATAGCTGGAAAAATGATTGCAAACTTCATTGTTTATGTTGATTTGATTGTGTGTCTATACTACTATAGGTTTGCTTCCATCTGTCAGTCTGTGAGGAATATTCAGTTGTTAGGTATGAAATTCACAATCTGTGATGATGTTGTGAGCCATATATTGTATATCTAAGTCAACTCCTAGGCAACAAAAGTCAACAGTTGCTGCCAAGGCCTTTTTGTTATGAAATTTTTCTTTTCATCGATGCCCCAGCTGTATATTCCATATTTGGAAAACAAAAGCAGTCTTTTCTGAAGAAATAGTTTTTGTGTGATCGTATGACTGCTCACTGTTTGACAACTGATCCCAGAAATTGCAGGACACTTCTGCTGTTTCTTGTCTGCTCTGTGGAATTTGTACGTAATTTCAGAGCAAACAAGGTTGTATTTGTCATGTGCCTAGGAAACTCAAACGAGAGGAAATGTTTCTCTCAGATCAACAAATGTGAACAAGCTTTGAAAGATTACTTGCATTAAGAGCATAAATTTACAGAATTTTCCAGATTTTTTGAAATACGGCAACACTCTAATAATACACTGGCTTTGTGTTTTTGTGGAGCTTCACGCTCCATTCTCTGAGTTGAATAGATCAGAGAACAGAGGAATAGACATCGCAGGCTCCATGTGTTGTCATGTCAACTTTATAATTAAGACATGAATTTTATGGAGTTATATGGTGTGAGGAATGATGTGGGCTTGGCCGTCTCATTGATGTGATGGGCTTTTTGTGTTGGCAATGTTTGTAAGACACTCAGTGTGCTAGATGAGAATTTTTAATTGAAAGTTTTGTGTCAATATTAAGCTGCGGAAAAGGTTAGCTATCTTCCACAGTCTGTTGCTTTTGTGTAAGTGTGTTGTCCACTTCAAAATGGGCTGATGTTTGAGAGTCACACAAGTTTTAGATGATCTGCGTGAGTAGGAAATGTTTAAGTTTGTTTTGGTGTGGTTACATAGGTGTGTTGTGGTACACATGTATCATGGACCGAACTGGTGCTTCCCAAGGCTGCTACTGTAGCAAGGCTGTACTGGTCAAGGATTTAGTTGCTGTTTTATTTGAAAAAAAAAGAAAGTGAAGCCAGTAGGACTGTGTAATCTTTAATTTTCTACTTTTTCATTTCATTTATTAGCCAAAAAAAGAACAATTTAAATTTTTTCGAAAACATATTCATTTGATGTTTTCTTAAAATATACCTGTGCTGAGAAGCGGTAGGTCTGACATTGTACTCATAACGTTTAGTGTTCTGTGTGTTGTCACTGATGTTTCTGGAGGCTGCTGTAGTTACTGTACTTGTAACATTACATGTAGGTGTAGGCCTACTCTGCATCATCATTGCTATAGTTACTCATAGCGCCCAGTCTGTTACTGTGTTTCGTCCTTCTGTGTGTAGAAAGAGTAAGACTGTGTTTAATTGGATGATCCAACTCTGGCTCTGTCGCCTAGCATATATTTACCTGCTTTAACTTTCAGGCTACACAAAGGATCACCGGAGAAGAGTTAAGCAGGTGTGCACCGTTGTCCTGCAGGTTAATACCTGAGATGTTTCCGGGGCTTTGTCTGAATAAATACTGAAAAACTGAACATGTTTTTTTATTTAACCTTTACTTATCAGCAGATTTTGCTCTACATTTGCTTAGTTTCATCACAAATACCCCTCTTTTTCGTTTGCTTTTTTGATCTGTGCATCAGCATCTTTTTTAAAGAGGATTTGTTTTTTGAAAATCTACCTGTTAGTTTTCAGCTCAGGGCTAATCACTTTAAATTCGGACGAATGTCAGGAATGATGTTGACCTTTTATTTTAATACTTATGTAATTAACACTGTATTCATTGGTTTAATTTTTTTGGAAATAAAATATCTTAGCCATGAAAACCAAAACTCATATCATGGTAAGTAATTGGTAATCAGAAGAAGGGAAAAACACATACCAGATGCTAATGATATCTTGTATATTAATGATTAAGCAGATGTCTTGTTAGGTTAACCTATCAGACGAGGAGGTTATAGAAAAGTGTAATTTTTATTCTGTACATCAGTAGAGAGACCTGACGTGAGGATGCATATGTTTCTAATTAGTGATTATGAAGATAAATTTGTTGTAGTCCAAATTTTACTTTACTTGAGTTGACTGCCTGGTGTGTTGTTAAGATGCGACTAGAAGGTCTTGTGATGTGGAACGAGCTTGAAGATACCTTTTTGTCGACACAGTTCCAGTGACTAGAATCTACATCTGATTATGCAAATTTTTTGTCTGACTTTTAAATTGCCAACTTTTTGGGCACACATCTCTTGTGTTAACACTTCGCATTTTCTTACACTGCGTAAAGGTTTTCAGCATGGTGGCTGTGTAAAGTGTATTAGCATTTTATTCACTTATTTCACATGGAGCTATAAATATTCATAGCCCATTGGTTTTGTTGATAGTTAAGGGTATTAGTCTTGCATTTGATTTCAGGCATTGTAACATGTACTTGTCACACTGGAGCGCAACTCTCACAGGCGTGCAATCACTGTCGGAGCTTAGAGCAATAAGCTTCTGTTTGATTGCAGCTCTCGCTGTTTTGGTTTGGGATTTAAGCCAAAAGGTACCTACATTGAGGATGGCTTAAAGAAAAAAACAAAAAAAAAAACACATAAACAAAAACAGACCCTTTATCAGGTTACTACCATAAAATATTTTAAGTAGTTTTAAGTTAGTGCATTGTTTTTAAAGGCTTTTTAAATACAGATTCAAAAAACATATATATGTTGCATGCATGTGTTTGATGGTTTTGTTCTTTTGCTTCTTTTTTGTTGTTGTAGTTTTTATTCTATATTCCAACAAACTCCTTCATATATTACACATGTATATGTCGCAGATAATCGTCAGCCTGACCAGTGGCCAGTAGACCATTGTACATCTGTGGTGTTGTCATTCTAGGAGGATATTCTAAGTAACCAAAACCTCATCACTGGGGTCCGGGAAGTTTGACACATATATTCAGTTAAGCTGATTAAACCAATCAATTAGTAAAGTTTCAGCGATTAGTATCGATTAATGGGGAAAATGTTTCACACTTTTAGCTCACCTCATGTGATTATGTTCTGAAAACCGGGGGCCAGTTTCACAAAGATGTTGTACATGTACCATAATCGCACATATAGGACACTAGTAAGGTACTAGTAACGTGTAAAATATCGTAGGACAAATGTACAATAAAAAAAATGTCGTATGCCACTTTGTGAAACTGGGCCTTGATCCCAAGGCTTTGTGGGAGGGGTTGGGGGTTACAAGACAATAAGTCAGGCACAGTGACTTCTAACATACATGTAGTTAAATGATGGATAGCAAACTACATTGCCGAGAAATCATCATCAGAGTATTAAAAGAAGAAAGACAGCTGAAGTTTGGTGTTGAAGTTACATGTATATTAATGATGAGAGGAGAAAAGTTTTGTTGATTTGTTGATCGCATTGAGACTTGATGAAAGTGATGACAGCAGTTGATTGATTGAACAGTATTCAGATGTGTAAAACTCTTTTACAGAACCTGTTTTGTTAAAGTTAGCGGTTGTTTTTTCATTGTTTGTTAGATAATGCAGTAAATACTAAAAATCATGCAAGAAATTAATATGCCCTAAACGACCACATATTTTGTTCATGACTAACATGCCCATTTTTCCTGATTACGAGAGCTCTATTCATTTTAGAAAGGTGTTCTGAGGTTTACTTGGAACATTAAATGATATTCTGCTGGAAAGTTGTACGTTTCAGCACCAAAAATATTATTTTGTCACATTTGCTTGCCTCTATATTGTGAGCGAAATTTGAGGTCATTTAGGGTACTACTGTTAAAATGAGTGACTGCCTAGTAGGCATTGTGCTAAGACAAATCTGCCACAATATGAAAGTTTGTTGAAATGAACATAGCACTGTAATGAAATTCTAGAGATTGACTAAGCTGAAAAAAAAACGGCTTTGTTGAATCGTCCTCTGGCAATTCGAGTAGTTAGCCATACCTGTGACCAATACATTAAGTTAAATGTACATTATTGATTTGACAATAAACTGTTTTAGTTTTTACATGCTTGCATGCCATTCAGTGCTATAGATAGATACTGTGTTTTAGCTGCTGCCATGGTAACGGTTTGTCATTTGTTTTAGTTTTTTCCTGATTGGAAAATTCCTTCAATTAGTGCTTGGCACAAGTAGTTGTTCCTGGATTTTCTCAATGTCTTGTTTTAATACATGTATATTTAGCCAGGTCAAGTAGGTTTATATGTCTGTCAGTTGTTCAGTCAAATTTTTAACATCTTTATCATATTTAGACCATTCAATGAACCAGGGGTCCAAATTCAAGATAGCATAACTTTTTTGTAGGGTTTCCACGGGTTTGCAATGGTTTCTCTAAATTGTGCTTTTTACGTGGATATGGAAGTTAACATCTACTGGCAAGTTATGTTAGTCTGTTTTATTGTCACCAGAGTATTGCAAACATATTGTTTTAGGTTACGTATGACCTGGGTTAGTGCAATAATGCTTCAGATTGGTTTGTATTCTATTTATAGAGCCTGTATCAGAGTTTTTGTTTCGCCAAAAATCCATATTTGCTGATCAAATCAAATTTTCAGTATTTCTGTAGTTTCAGATTATTGCTTTTCAGTAAATATTAGACTTGCACCAGTACTATTTATTGTGTTATAATAGTTCTTAAGTTTGCAAAAGTTATAGTGTATTCCATGTTTATAAACTTTAGGAAATTATTGTAACATTGGAATGGTAAAACTTGCACAGATTATACCCATATTTTGTGAAAGGTAATTAGTTGGATGATTATAGAATTGCATTAAAAATTGAATGATTTTTCACCTGATATCTCCAGGGTAGCCTCTTTAAATTCAGGCGATGTAATCTTTTAAGAGCTGGTGAAAAATCAGAGGAGGGAAACTGACAAAATGCCAGATAAGAAAACATATGGTAAGCATGATTTCAGCCAAAGGCCATCTTTCACCTTTGTCCTTAAAGTTATTGAAAAATGACATAAATACAGAATTAAAGAAAAATGAATATGGAAATCTCTGCTTACTGGATGATTAGAGGGCAATGATTTTCCTTGAGTATGTGTATATATGTGTCTCTTACTATTATCATACTATTGTCACCATGCAGGCCATTGTATCATGCACCGTCTACTTTTGGCTGAATCTTCCTGATATTGATGAAAGTGAACTTTGTGCCAAGAGATTTTATTGTACAGCTTTTATTGATTCATGAAGTTGGAGAATTTGGCTTGGATGAAAAGATATCCAAGTTAATGTGTCTTGCAAGTTTTTTCTTAAAAAGAAATAACCGAACAGTCAGAGCCGTGTTACTTTTTTATAAATTTTTCTTTTTATTCTGGCAACAGATTGATTTCTGTTAACAGCTACTTGTGAAAAGACATTTTAGAAAAAGGAGAAAAATCTGGTAAAAAGCTTTTTCCTTTTGGGAAAAATTAGGGAATATTGTCTCAGGTCATAAATTCTGTTCACCAAGATTGCCTTCATTGCTTTTTAATGTATTTGTTATTTTTTTTTACACCACATTGACAAATTGTTTTCTTGCTGGACAATACTATGTGTTGGTCAAATTAAAGCTTTTTGTTTCAGGTCATAAATGGCAAAGTTCACTGATCAAGTCATAAACAATTCCCCTTACACTTGTGATATCTGCAATTTGCTGGAGTTAAAAAGCTGAATTCCACAGTTTTGTTGTGGACACAGTTTATAAGTGCGTCAGTGGAATCCAGGTTGGATACATCAGTTTGAACATGTAGGAGCTCTCCTGTACCATGAGCTCTAAACAGTGAATGAATGGATAATTCTGGCTTAATGCCACATCTCCAAGCAATGATATGCAGCTACAAAATTAAATGGACTTGATTTTGTGCGAAATTAAAAACAAACGCTCACAGTGTCCCAGTGAAGAGTTTCAGCCGATGTTGGGTAGACAATTCTTTAATAAATCTCAGAAGGGCTTTGCTAAACAAAAAATATGCAGCAAAGTCTTATTCTCAGACCGTGGCTATCCCAAGACATTTTTATTATCAGTTCTCTTCCCCCCCCCCCCACCTCTGACTATACTTAATACATTCTCCAGCCCAACATTGTACTATTTTCACTTTATTATTTGAAATAACCTTAAAGTCTGATTTATTGCAAGAATCTGTGTTTATCCACCATAAGAAGCCACCCTAACAATTAAGAGCAGACAAGTGTTTGTCTTCAGGCCAAAATATCACACGTTCAATTCTAGTGGCTGAACATGCCATACAAGCTTCTACAGCATGGTTAATCAGAGAATTGTACGTCAGTTTCATATTCCGAATGTTGAATTCCATTTTCTCGGCTTACAAAACTCTTAGGTTTTTTCTACATGCATATCATGGTGACCGACTTCATGTTCACTTTGACATGAGGCATTTTGAAGCAGGTTTTTTTTATCTTTGAAAAAGAAATTTTTGAGAACAGAACAACAGGTTATTACATTGACTTATGTCATGTACTATACATGTACATGTCATGTTCTTTTTTTTTTCCTCCTCAAATATTTCCTCATATCCTGTCAGCAAATCAGGTTTAAATTAGGGCATGACAGAAACAGTGAATTTATTTGTAGAATCTGTGTGTTTTGTAACTAGTGGCTTTGAAATATCTTTACTAAGGTTTATTAAAAATTTTTTTTGTGTGATAGCAAATTTTATTGAAGAGGACATCCTATGTGACAATGAAAATTGCTAACAAGTAGACTTTATCTTGCTTTTTTTAGGAAATATACTTACGGTAGTATTGAGTTATTGTATTCTTGATTATTATCCATGATTGTGTCTTCTGACAGAATTTGAATCAAACAGAATTGGTTGGGATAGTTTAAGGGAATATAATCAATTCGAAGTTCAATATATGCAATATTAGATATCTTAATCATGGGCGATATATGTGCTGAATAAGGCAAGTGGCTATGCAAATGGTTAATGTGTTAAGAAAAGACAAAACTGTTGACCGTAGTGAAGCTTGCATCTGCGTGTGTTTATTTACCAATAGACTTTTTGTCAGTCACTTGAAAGCAGATGTCACAAACAACACGATTGAGCATTTCTGATATTCCTAGATATTTATTTATTTATTTATTTGATTGGTGTTTTACACTGTACTCTAATATTTCACCTATTTGACGGCGGCCAGGATTATGGTAGGAGAAAACAAAAGGAAAACAGGACTTGAGAGAGCTACTTGCTTAGTTAGCTACACTTAGTTTTGTGGAGTTGTTTGTAAGTATTCCCTGAAATTGTTTGCCCAGATTTTGAGTGAGTGAATGAGTGCTTGGCTTTTAATGTCGCAGTGAGTCCTTAGAGTGCATTTAATGTCCCTTATTGTTGCAGGACAGATTTCCACTGCTCTTCATCTAGTGTTGCTTCACTGATATGACTTACCGAAGGCAAGTAATCTGCCCTGCCCGAGGCATTATACTAATACGGGTCAACCAGTCATAGCACTATCCCTTTAATGCTGAACGCTAAACTAGGAACTTCCTCTTTTAAGGTCTTAGGAATGACCCGACCCAGGATTGACCCTAGATCTACCGCCCCCAAAGCAAACCCTATACTGACTGAGCTATCAGGGCGGGTACCCCCAAATCCAATTATAAACAATGAAGCATAATATCATAAAGCTCTGGTACAATTTAAAATGGACTTGCTTCTGTTATGTTGTTAAAGCTTGCCCCTTTACTTCATGTTTTTTGTCATATCCTTAATATTTTATTTCATTCTTCAGGAATCATTGTTAATTTAGATCTGTTTGTCCTTCTGTCATGCTTTGGTGGCATGCAAATATCTGTATTAAATATTGTCCAATTTTCATAATTTTTCAAATTTCAAAAATTTTGTGTGCAGATTCACATTTTGGAGCCTAAGATCATAGTTTGAAAAACAGTCTGATCCTTGCATAAATTGTGAATATTTAGTGAGGGATATATAAATTCTGATATATATATATATATATAAAATGACTGAATTCTTTTTTATGAGCTGTATACATCAAGTACCACATTATATCTGGCATTTCCTACCCCTACAGAGCCTCTGTGGGTTACCCCCTAGCCCTTGGGGTACATCTAAGTGGTCTTGGGTGTTCCCAAGTGCTCACTTACAGCTGGGTGGGTGATAGTCTCTCACAGCTGGGTAACTGGGCACTTAAAATTGGATTTAGTGACAAATTACTTCTGTTTACCTGTGTAGATGAAGATCAAAGAGCTGTCTGAAGTGAAATCACCTGTGCCCAGTCTTAAACTAGTATTTCTACACAGCAAATGGGACTTGTCTAGAGCAAAAAAATTCAGAGCACAGAAGCCTGCATATTTGCCTGATGTTTTGAATACACAGTGGTACTAACTGGGACCAGGCGGAAGAGGTTTATTTTTTAAACAAAGTTGGTGATTTCACAGACTTGTAGCATGTTCCAACATTAGCAGGAATCAAAGGCATCTTCATGAGGTATAATGATGATAATTTTAGGTCAGGTTCATCCAGATGGAGAGTAGTACTAGTAGTACCTACATCATGACTTGTTTGTCCAGACCCAGAATGTCCATGTTATTAAATGGGGCGTTCAGATCACAGATGCTTCTCATTAGGAAGTGTGGCAGCCATCCAGTCTGGCTTAACTAGGTAATTGAGTGTTGACAATATTGATAGGTTTACAGGAGTGTCTGGTTCCTGGCTCCCTCTGGGTGTAACACCCTGTGCCCATCAGGCTGGGTGCCAACTAGTACACAAGGCACAGAACACATATAGACAAGGATTTATTGCACAGATTAAAGGAGGATATATGGTCCTTGAAGTTGAAAGAATTTCTTGCTTCATAGATAATATAGCAAGTCTAGACCTTCCCAATCTTCCATTTTAACCTAGGTCAGTGTACAAAACCTTCTGACTTGACTAAGTCAAACCAATTGCTGATTTGAATTTGAGAAGATATTGAATAAAATTGAAAATAACTGAAAAGAATATTTGGCTGTTCTTACATGTACATATTGGTTTGGACATAAGAAAATAGTTACTGTAATTCTTCAACCTTTTCACACATTTACCAGTAAAATGTTTATGTAAGTGTTTTCTAAGGCATTTTTCTTTATAGACTGTTAAAATTACACATTTTGTGAAGCCCTGAAACTGACCAATCGAACTCATGTAGTTTTGTCCAAAAAAATCATATGATTATTGTGCATAGATTGCACTGAAAGTTGGTCTTTCACATGCGAAAAGGTTGAGGAATTATGAAAGTGAAAACATTACTTTAACACACATAATACTTACTGACTGAAATTGAATGGGAAAGCAAGAGCTGAAAAGCACTGTATACATGGAATAATTTTTTGCCGAAAACATCTAAAATCATTTGTGTCTTATATTAAGACAGCCTAAATTTGTTCAGTCTGTAATGTTGATTAAGTTCAAGACAAAAAGGGAATTTGTGATCAAAGCACGACCAAAGCATACTGAATAATGTGCCTTGCTTTTTTTTGTCTAACGATAAGTAGTTTTTCCAAATTCTTGTTAGATGACTTGATTGAATCAATTAATCACTTAATGTCTTCCAGATTCTGGCTGTGTTTATTTAAAGTGTGCCTATAAAGCCCTCATCATTTGAATGTGATCTTTTTTAGTTGATGTCAGTTCACTTATTCCCTTATTCAGGTGAATAGCCCATGTCTTCACTGCTCAGTATACATTTGATATACATCTATTTCAATTAACATTCTACAAGCTGTGTAATCATTTACATTTATGAGAGATGTCAGTGATTAATAAACTGGTTATACATACGAAAGTCTGAAGTGAATTTCTCCAAATACATCAAGACTATGATTATTGTTATAAATAATACGTTCGGGTAGGGTGTGTATGATATACAGTCTATCTGATGTTGATGTACATTACAGATTATCTCTTTCCACATCTCTATCTAATCTTTTGAAAAAGTTAGTGCGTCTTTTTCCTTAAATACCCTGTGTAAAATTCTAACATAGATCAGTGTTTGCATTTCTGTTTATGATAACTTTAGATAGGCTAGTCCTTGTACATTGACAAATGTATATGTCCTGTATGTATAAATGTATGTCTACTTGTATATGTATCTGTGAGTTTGTGTGTGGATTGAGTTAAGACCAGGAAATGGTCTGCGCTGGGTCTGTCTACCAGCTGTGCTCTCTCTGTGGTTTGTCTCTCTCTCAGCTAACTGCCTCAGCTTTGTGTGGTTCTGCCTGGCAGTCAGTGGCTGCATGGGCCTCACTTTTCTCTTCCCTCATATAGTCCTATAGAACAGCCAGCCTGGCCTCTCATTAGTCCCACAGCAGCCAGCTCTCCTATATCTTATCGGTAGCTGGGCTGACCATACAGATGTGAAGGAAAGTTTGACAGTACTGGACTACCAACAGATCTGTATTCTTTGCCTTATGAATTCCTTGACCCAAGAGTTTGAGATTTTGTATATTTTCTCTCAGACTGAATGTAATTTCTCTGAAGTGCAGTGGCCACTGCTGGAGCTGGATGAGTTGCTCAGAGAGGGAGTGGATGCCAAAGATCTGTACACATACCACTTGAGCCAGTGTAATAAGCACAAGTGTATAACTTGATACTGAACACTCTCCAGAAGTTTGTGATTACAGCCTCTTTTTCACGGATTATAGATTAATTTGGTATTCATCAGGTGTGCAGTCTTATTTCCTGCTCAGAGGGTCGTGGTGGAGCACTACGGATTACCTGTACTTAAGGTTTGTATGACCTGCTGATTAATATTGCACAGGTGAGCCATTGTAGTTGCCTGAGATGCTCTAACCATCTTGATTATGTATTGATTGAGGTTAATGATGTTGTCTGAGACATACTTTGTAATATTTGCTAACTGCTGATTAGGAAATTGAGTTGACTGTCATCGTGAAGCTATGGAGGTTCAGTCACGTATTGGTTGAACTGCAGGTTAAATTAACACATCAGCAGGATAATGATGGCTTTGAAATGAATGTACATGTAATTATTTCGTTCATTGTGTATAATGCTAATTAGTGCTCATCAATTATGATGATTAGTATAAATCTGTTATGTAAATATCCATCTTTATCCATCATACCATTTCTTCATCACATGTGATTGCGTGATTATAGCCGTGCTCTGTGATACATGTACATATTATATACTAATATTGAGTTTAGGTGTGATACAATTTGACTTTTTTTCTTTTGTACACATCCTTCAATTATTTGTACTAATTCATATATATGCATGCTGACATCACATCATAGTCTAGACCCCTATCTGTAAAATCACAGTGTATTTCTCCAAACTCTAATGTTCAGACTGTCCATTCAGCAGTGCTGTAGAGCCCCTGTGTTCAACTACATCAGGTATGATTTATGTATATTAGTGAGTATTTTTGTTAATAATTTGATTGCTTTTTAGTTGTCAAACATGTTCACTCAAATTATTCAGGTGTAATATACAGGGCCTACATACATACAGATCTGTGATGGGTTAGGCAGCCGTAAAGTGAGATATGTCTTAATTGTGATAGATTTATTGTGTAATGGATATATAGTTATTAATTCCATTGACTAGAAACCTGCGTGTGGGCTCACAGGTGTAGACAATTCACTCTCAGAAATTCATGTTTAAACCGGCTGAAAGTATGCATGTGATGACACTGGCATCACATAAGATAACACATTTGCCCCTTTTTTAATTCATTTGTGTGTTTATAACATTTTAAACACTGAACTTTTGTAATCATTATTTCACCTTTGGGTTTCATAAACCCTTGAATGGAGCCAAATCCCCTTACTTCATCAATCTCCATCAGACATTAAGCTAACTCATTTCAAAGCTAGAGTCTAGACCTGTCCTGTAGGTACTCCTGTCCCCAGAGATGTTCCATTCAGGGACAAAAAGAGTGGAATTTAGCTACTTCCTTCTACTTACTGTGACTCTTTGGAAAATTGTCTCTAATGACCCTCTCCCATGGGGAAGGGGGGAGGGGACATTGTGATCCAATCAGGGAGGGTTGAGCCACTTCTTCAGGCTTGTAATGCCAGTCATGTCCTTGGTCAGTCCCAGACTCTGGTCTGGTTATAGGTACTGTGTTACACCATTGCTCATACCTTACCCCATTGCCCATGCCTCACCCTACTGTGTGAGTGTTAAGGTATCCCCTAGGGGTGTACTTATCTGCCTCTCAACTTTCTTATGGATACCCTTGATGTGGCTTTTAAGAAATGCTCTTGTAGTAATGGATGAAGCTGTAGCTTTGCATGGTAAACTACTTCGGTGCAGTACATGATTATAGTACATAATTTTAGGTCTGAATTTTAATATTGTCGAATTCAGACAGGATCAAAATGACCGAAAAAAGGCATGGAATAAAAATTGCTCATCATTAATTGACTGTTTTTCAGTTTTCAATCAATTCAGGCTTTGAATTTTGAGCCATAGCTGTCTGATATGTTGTTCCTTAATGAGGACAATGTGTGGACAAACTGGTAAGGTATTAATCAGGTATCACAAAAGAACATAGGTCAATCTGGCTCAGAGCCTAGTCTCCATTGCCCAGAAAAAGCATCCCTATTAGATTACTATGAGTATTTTCGGCCATTTTGCACACTAGAAAACTCAAACCTTACGATCTCATAAAAGCTTTTTTATTTGTAAATTGCCTTAATATTTCAACATTTTACTGACGATTTATTCATTGTGCAGACATGCAAAAAGGTTAAAAGAAGAACTTAATTTTTTGCTTGCAAGGTACTAGATTTTTTTGCATGGAGAAGTGCTTGATTAATGTTAGTGCCATCACATATATTCTGTGTTTTATGTTAAAATACGTGCGATTTATGGTGACAGGTGATCTTTTGATAGCAAAGAAATGTGTGCACCAAGTGCAGGTGTTGTAAGATGTGCGACATAAGGTGTGGGCTCAATCCCAGCCTTGGACAAGGATTTTCTAGATTAGCCCACTCTGTACTGTTGAACTCTGATCTTCTCCTATTCTAAATGAAAAAAAAAAAAACCCTGTCGCTCACTATTCCTCCGGCTGAGGTAACACTAAGACGTTGACTTTAAATGGGGAGCCGGTTGCTCAATCTTGGTTCGTTAAAGACCACTTGTCCTCAGTCTATATATACATTTATATGGCGTGCAAGTCTTTTGTCACACACAGGAAAGTTCTTCGGTAACTAACAGTTGTGTGAAAGAGCAGCCAGGTTTTTTTTCACCCCATACATGTATGAGTGACAAAGTGTTGAGCATGATGTTGAACGACAATCAGAAAAAAGCGAGGGCATGTGTATGTGAGCAGTAATTAGACATCTGGATTGCCTGTGGGACAGATAGTTGAAGCAACTTGCTACCTTAAACCCCAAGGAAAGAGCGAAGGAGTGAGTTAGTGCTTATGGTTGAACGGCATATTTTTCAGTCATATATGATGACGGAGGAGTCCTTAGAGTGCATGTATTTGTAATGTGCCTGCTCCCAAGGAAAGTAAACAAACTGTCTGTTAGTCCTGTGGGTACATTAGTGTTTGAAATTATAATATGTATATCAACACTTGCAGTTGGCCAGTTTGATAATCCCTTACAGATGGTCCCGCCTAATAAACTTTACATTTTTTAAAAGGATTTTTTGGCAAAGTCAACTTATTTTTCAGTCAAAACAGTGACAAGGAAAAGGAAAAAAAAAAGGACATGAAAGCAAATGTACTGTCTATATGATGTGGATAAGATACTGGGTGCCTGCGATATGTAGGTTAGTTTTTTGAGGTAGTAAGATATAGAAGAATTTAAAAAGTCAGCACGAAGATGTTGATGTAGGGGGATACCTTTTGGTAGTGGAATGAAAGTGTTTTTTTTTTTCATTGAATTTTTCCCATTGATTATTTTTGTTAAGGTGTTACCAGTGATATATTCTTTTTCTTCAGGTGATATGTTTTTATCTGTTCATAAACATACCCGTGCACATGAAGTAATGACAACGGGAATGGTGTGCTATCCTTTGTCTCAGCTGCCTGATATGTTGTAAGCTGTTAAAGAACACCTCTTGTTATCACACCTGTGTAGGTGTATTGGCATGTGACAGGAAGGAGAAAAAAACATACATAAACCAGTTTTTGTATTTCTATGGTAAGAGGTGTTGAAATTATTTGTTGTAAAAGTGAAATTATATCAGGTTACAAAGATACTCCATGTAGAAATGGTGGCCTTATGCAGTCTTCTTTTGATGAACTGTGACTGAATAAAATCAACATATTTGTATTTGATAAAGTTTTAAATACTTATATTTCAAAGCATATATTTATACTTTAACACTTAATCCAAAATAGGTATGCTTTTATACATGATTTGCTGTTTATGTAGAACTCCGTTTTTCTTGATTTAGAAATAAGTACTTTTGATAATGAAAGATTGACATTCTGACAGGGTCAATTGATAAGGATTTCATCTGAATGACAACACCAAGTTTACCTGACTTTTTTGTCCAGTCACAGCAAGTGTGATAAGATCTTCACTGGGATGGTGAAATAACAGAGTATGTTGAGTTCAGTCAAATTGTTTTTGCAAAGAAATCAGCAAAGAAATTTTAATAGGCATCTGTTATCGCCTTTTCTTTGTCATACTACTTCATTTGTATATGTGGAACGCATTGTTTGTAATTTGATACTTGACAAACATATTTTCTTTTCTGAGATCTGGTGGTGAGCTTACAAATGCATAACATATCAGATTATGAATACATAAACATGTACATTCTAGAAAGACATAAATGTATGTCTGAAATGAAGTTACTTAGTGGGGACCTCTATGGCCTAGCGTTTAGCATGCTAGCACAGCATAATGACCCAAGAGCCTCTCACCAGTGTGATCACTGTGAGTTCAAGTCCGCCTTATGCTTGCTTCCTCTTTGGTTATACATGGGAAGGTCTGCCAGCAACATGCCATCCCAGTTTTCCTCCCACCATAACGCTGGCTGTCATATTTAAGTGAAATATTCTGTGTATGAAATAAATGACTTAGTATTTTATATTCTTATGTTTCTACCTGTATAACAGACTTGGATAATCCTATCCTATGGTAGGCTGATAATAGTGAGCAAGGTATTGGTAAAGTGCCTCTACTTCAGTCCTTGGCTTGTTTGCTAGCCCCTGTAGAGCCTCGTCTGTGCTCCATCTGCCTGAAGGTTGCCCCTCTAAATATCCTCCCTCTGCCATCTGGGGGACAACAATGACCAGCTGTCTGCACACACTCTTCCCTAATGCTACTTGTTGTTTATGCACACAGCCAATGTTTTTACCAGAATCACATTCGTGGGCTGCTGGTTTAAGTTTGTTTAAGAGTTCAGACAGGGTGCTCCACTTGACCCGCAGCTTAAAGTCAAGACAAAGTTTTTTTCTGGGTGCATTGCAGATTGCTACGTCTTTTCATACAACTGGAGGCATGTTGTTGTGCGGACAGGGTGCTTAGAAAAACAACTTTTTGGCAAATAGCATTTTTTTCTCTTAGAATACCAGACATTCTTAATGGTGGTAAGTCAAGACTTACAACCTGATGTTTTCTCCATGTGACGACAGATGTCTGTATGTGATGTGATTTTCACCTCCTGTAGTTGAACAAGTTATTGAAAACAAAACCAATTCAGGGGAAAGACTTTTGTAACATATTGTATGTGTCTGACATTGGTGGATTTTTTTTGTAGAATTAGTGCTTTTGTGGGGGGTAAATTAGTGCTATTTCTTTTCCAGTATGATGAACACCCTGAATTAGTTCTGTTTTATACTTTTTATGTACCAGAGTACATTTTGTTCTCTTAGTGTACTAGAGTACATTTTGTTCTCTTAGTGTTTCTGTGAAATTTGTAATATTAATATGCGCATTTTCTGCATTTCATAAATTTGCATTTTATTCATTTGCCCACTTATTTTTTTGTAGGGGAAGAGAAAGCAGTAATTTTTTTTAACACTTCCAATAATCTGATAAATGTCATGGAAAACCTCAACACCTTTGATATTTTTAGTTATTTTCTGGACGATGTATTAAACAGTTTTATGTGTGATAATAAATTTGACATTATCAGGTTAATGCTGGGGTAAGCAGTGGCAAAGAGTGATAGAAGTGGAATACTGAAGGTTCTCAGGGTGCTATTTAGTATTAATGAGCCTTCAAGTCCAGTCATCAGGTATAGATATCAGCAGATATTGATCAGATGTATTTCTACAGCTGTGTATCTATGTAGCCTCTTGTTCTAGCAACTCGTCCTGGTCATGGTTCTCACTGTATCTCCTCCGCAAATCATTGACAATAATTCACCCCCAGGCATCCATATTTTTGGAGACAAAATCATTGACAGTAAGTGATATCATCCATATTCTAGCTGTGAAATGTGTACAATGGAGTGACAAGTATGTTCAGTTGTCATTATAGTGACAGCCACATTATTGGAAGTGAGTCTCACAGGAGCCATTGGTGTATTCTTATCACTGTTAAATTGTTTTAAATGTCTGTATGATAAGTTGTACAAATGTACATGTACAGAATTGACAGAATTTGTTGTTATTCAGAAAAGATATTTTTTGTTTTTATAATTTTTTCTGAAACACTTTTTTTTCCTTTGGTAGAGAGCCTATTGTTACATGTACATACATTGTAAAATAAATGCTAAATCAGGCCCCAGATTTAGGCATACTGAGATTTGGTGTATTTTAATTGACCTCAGCGTGATTTAAACACACACAGTGTAAATGTATGGTATATAAAGGTTTTACTAATGTTGTCTTTATTTAAGAAAATTTTACTGACAAAAAACAATCAATATGATTTGGTGAAAATATTTTTGTGATCTTTCAAAGATGGAGTAGTAATTTTTTACCTATCTGTTGTATGGTTCTTTTGAGAAATGACAATATATTCAGGCTTTGTGTGGGACTATACTTAGTAACATATATAATCTAAATATCTTATACACTATTAAACAGGGCAGTTATTCAATAACGTACAGTTGAGTACAATGTATTCAACTGTGATACATGCTTGTCAGTAATAAAATAACTTGATTATTATGCAGAAAGTATCGTATATTATTTATACATGTTGCTGGAGGTCTAATGGTGCTTGTGTTTGTGATGTTTTCTGGGAACAGAGGGTTTTGGCCATGGTATAACATCTACTAGGTAGGTTCAGCAGTAATGATTGTTTTTGTGGAAAGTTTGGCAAGACATAGTGTCTGCGAACAATTGTTTACGAGCAGTACAGGCATACCAGACATGAGGTCAACCCACTCCATCTTGTAGGAGAGCTGCTGTTTTCTTCACACCTCCACATACCGTATTTGCCTTAAAGACTTGCATGAAAATTGCCCTTTACAGGCAACTAACAACCATAACATGATACTGTTGGTGCTGAACATTTTTCCCATTGTCTGTATTTTCTAAATGATGAGAAAGTCATTTATCTAAGGTGAATAGATTTCTCAGAATTCAGCAAAGTGAGTGTAACTGTGTCGTGGTTGGTATTTTACATGTAGGTCAAATATAGTACTTCGATCACTCTTTCGACACAGGTCGTTAGTTTGTGTTAAATGTTGATGATTGTCTGGACATCCAGTACTGTAAATGGTCATTTCCTGTAGGCTGACGATAGGGTGTTGACCTTAACTCAGGTTTGATTAGTAAGATGGCCTAACTCAGGTTTGCCGAGAAGACAAATTGTCCTCTTTGAACCAGGGTCTCCTGTATAATGCCAGAGCGGTTCAGTGATAAGCCGTTACAGAAATGAATGAAAACCAGAAACGTGAAGCCATATATTTGTCAGGCATAAATTAAAGACGTAGTGATAAGTATGATTTCTACTTGGCCTTATCCCTGCACTTAGCTTTCAGGAAACTTTGTTTTAAAGCTTATAATAAGGCCTAAAAAATGTATCCAGTTCAAGCAAAGTTTCGGGGTACAGAGTTGATTATTTGTGGTAAGTCTGTATAAACCAGTGTTAAATTTCCAGGTGTTGTGATAAGGAGTAAATTGATGACTGTTGGCTGGCACAGGAATGGTAAAGTGATGTGGTAAGTGATAACATACTGATATTCCAGCTGTGAGAATCATCTACACTCTGATGGTTCTACCAGGGATGTAACACTTGTGTATCTTCAGGTCTTTAAGCAAGTTTTCCTTAGCTGACATGTTTTGTGTGTGTGGTTAAACGATATAACTCGTTTAACTAGAAAATGGCGTAAGCAGTATTTTAAAGGTATTTGGCATCGCTACATACGCACATTACTGTGGAAACCAGATAAAGAAAACAAAACAAAAAAAAACTTAATATATTCATAAAATATTTAAATTTACCTGTGAAGTAATTTTTAGCCTTGCCAATTCTTGTAGATTTTCAGTGATCTGAAGAGATTAGATCAGGTATGAAAGCACTTAAGTTCATGCGAACATGTTGGAATATTTGATGTTGATTACTGGTGTTGAATAAATGTTTCGTTTAGAAAGATGGTTTGTGTTAATGGGTATAAGAAACATTGAATTTTTCTATTTCAAAACCTTGAATGTTCCAATTATAAGGGAATATAACAGTTATATCTTAAACACCACTTCATTTACATGTACAGCTGGAAAGATTGGATCCAGAATCTTGACAGTAGACATCACAGGAAAGTTGTGAAATTAAGGTTTGCTGTTTTTGATCACATGCAGTAAGTGTGATATACATGTGTATCTAGGGCCATCTTGACAAACCAGGTGGAGTATATGTCTTTAAATGTTACTATTGTCATTTTTTTTAATATCACAGCTTAAAATAATGGTTACTTCATAAGTGATATTTATGCAAAGACAAATCTGTCACATCGTGGAACTCAAAACTAACCAGGGTTTTAAGCTCTACTGTAATTACATGTAGTTATAAAATGGCTTTTTGGAATGGACAGATTTATATGTGCCAGGTTTAGTAGATAATGCAGATCTTCTGGGTGGTGTTTTTGGTGCTGCGTCAGCTGGGATTGTGGTACCTGTGCCATATGAGCGTCTAAAGGCATGATCCACATGTGTGAAGAGTGCCAAATAGTGTGGATAACCAATGCTATCAGGCCATCTGGGAGTTTTCATCTGCTAACTCTGACACTTGTGATGTGGTATTTCCTGTACTATTTTGAGGCGTGTAGGTGTATTTACAGTGATTCATGGTTCCCGCTGATGTAAATAACTCCAGCAAACACTCATGAATCATATTTCGGGATGTATACACAATAAAATTGAAATTGAGGTTTGGACAGGGGAAGAGTAGACCCATAAACCCCATCAGTTCAGATGGCTCAAAGTCCTGCCATGCAATGGCCAAGCAGACAGGGTGTTTGATTTCAGTTCCTGTTGGGCTCTAACTGTTTCAGCCTTGGGAAGTTTGTTAGGAAACTGCTGAGGGACTGTGGTTTTCTCTGGTCTTTGGAATAATTACCCCTCACAATAGTACATGTTTTATAAGGTCCCAAGAGGAAATCTGAATGTAAATCAAGATGTAACTCCTGGCTATTGAGGCAGTTTGACCAAATCGTATACGTGTAAATTGCCTTCAACTGTTAAATGTGAATTATAAATTCCTGGTCTATGAATCCCTGTCAAGATTCGTATTTCACATGGTGAAGAGTGAAAATAAAAACAGCATATTTGCTCTGTTTGTAATAATACCGATTAAATTAATTCATTTCATAGTGGGTTAATGAAAATGGATGAGAAATTTTGGTTAAAAATAAACGCAACGAAATAGTTTTTTTATTTAATTGACAACATTCAGTGAATGGATTGTTGTTCTTAGGACTTGTTCTTGGTTCACGTGGTTACAACCTGTGTCTGAATTGCCTAATGATTAGCCAGTGGCTTCTAAAATAAAGTGTTATGATTGACTTGTATATCAGCTCATTTGGCTACATAAAGCTGAGTTCAGTGGAATAGGTCATGCACATATTAAAATTACCCTTGGTTATAGCTCAAAGGTAAAGACCTCTAAAAATTGAAGAAAGTATCACTAAAAAGACCACTTAAAACTGTGCAAATATATCCATTCATGCATTTTTTTTTTTTTTTTAGATCTTTATGAAAGGAGTTAAAGGCATTCAAACATTTGACCTCTAAGGTGGGCTTTACGGACCATACTATCAGAGTTTAGAAACTCTGATGTCACAGGAAGTTTTCCCAACTCCAATCACGACACTGACTGTTGGAATAACTCATTTTACGATTACTGAAATAATGTTCCCAAAAATTTTTTCCTTCTGGTGAACATCGGGACAAAAAGGCGATGTGACGTCAGAGTTCCTAGATACCATCAGTATGGCACATACAGCCCACCATAGCATTCAAATATTTGAATGCCTTTCAAACATTTCCAAAAAAAAAATCTGGAAAAATAAATGAAAGTGTTTTTAGGCATAATTTTCAGTTGTCTGTATGATGAACCTTATTTTATACTTTAGCTTTCTTTTACTTTAAGGAAGAAGTACTGGAAGTGACTGACAAAATATTCTGAATGATTGGAACTTTTGAGTTGACTTATTACCTGCAGTTAACTGTAACATTTCATAATTGTCATTATACCTGTAATTTGTGAAAAGCGTGCATGTCGGCTGTAAATGAGAATGCCTCTAGATAAACAGCTTTGTGTGGTTAATTGACGCCAGCGAGCCGAGATGGTTTCCAGTGGGCAGTGTCGGTGACTCCACACGAAAGGGTCAATGTTTTGCCCCAGTGGAACATTTGTTGGTAATACCCGAATCACCTGACAACTAATAATTTATTTCATTCGAAGTGCCGGAGTCTCCATCTGATTTGATGGGCCGGCTTAAGTTACACGAATATTGCATTACCTGTCATGAAACTGACAGGCGGACGAGCTACCTGTCATGAAATTAACACCTAGGTCGTTAATCATCAGAGATATTAATTCAAGGCAAATTTGCTAAATTGTGTTAGCAAGGCAGTGGAAATTCAGGATTTGTGTCAGTTTGATCTGGTTAAAGTACTTGACTAGTGCTGTCCAGTTAGGACAAATCCAGCTTTAATACCTTTAAAGTATGATCATTAGGACTGTAGTATCTATCTAATCATGAATTCTTTTGAAAACAATGACTGTAACAAATTTGCTATCCTGTACATTCACATTTACCTCAAATGTGTCAACTATGATTAGAAAAAGGCTTTCACAGCGATGAAAACAACATGAATAGGCATGACTAATGTCCTTAATGTTGATAATATTGTAGACTGTCATGAAGAAGACATGAGTGTTCTTTTCTCAGTGAATTTATCTGCGTATTTTTTTGTTAGTGTTAAATTGTAACTTTTATAACATGAACTGTCATTTGTGGATTTGGAAGGTGAATCATATCTATGTTAAGGCATTTAATAGTAAAATATTTGTCCTCATATTTTGTCATTCTTGAATTATTGTCAGATTTGGTCATGAAAAGTCAAGAGTTTTTGTTTTGAGATATCTGTGGCAAGACTGAGTATTGCAAAGGGCAATTGTTCCATCTGCAGTCCTAATTTCTCCTAAAAATTATGATTTTGTAGGATATTTTCTGTTTCAGAAGATTTTTATTTTACGTTGTGAAAACTCTTCTCTCCAAACAACAGGCATTGCATAAACAAGCCAGTAATTCTGAACACACCCATGTAGTGTTCTGTAAAGACTTGTCCTTGTAAGAATTTTGACTGTTCATATTTCGAATTGAAATAAGAATTATAAATGTACTTTAATGTTGCACAAATCTTGCAAAATATAACTCAAACTGCAGTGTATGTGTAACAATTGAGTTTGCTGATGGATTCTCGGTATCTACAGGACGTATTTTCCTTTATTCTTCAAATTTCCTGTAATTTCCTCATACCTGTAATGGAGGGCAGGTACTCATGAATGTTAATGGAGAATGTATCCATCCTCTCGGCTTAACTCCTAGTTATTTAATTAGATGTTTAACTCCTAGCATTTGTTATGGGGTATTTTAGGCTACTGGACTTCATTGATTGTATAGTTCCTATGCAAGGCTGTTGGACTACTGTTGATAAGGAGTTCTGTGGTGCTCGTGAAAACATGATTCCAAGCTGCATGAAAGCTCATTCATTGATCACTTGAGGCTATGTACATGTACAATGGTAACTGGCATGCTATATGCATATATTTATCTGCAACCTGTAATTGCAGGCACATGATAGCGATAGAGGGTACAAAATTTATATGTACAGATTCACTTACATGTAATTCTCATTAGTGTGCCCAAATTGATAAGTGGCTCCAAGCCCTAGAGCCCTTGTACAAAAAAGAAAGATTGATGTACGCATGCTCAGCCGGCCCTCAAATTTATTAGAAATGCTTAGGTGCTTTTTTTGTTGTTAACGTACATGAACTACAGTATTAAAAATGCATAAATTATGAAATATGTGAACAAATATGGTGAAGTAATACAATATATAAAGTTACTTGAACAACTTAATAAGGTAATTTATAGAGGTTATTTTAAGGGTCAGATTTCATATGGTACCAGTTCTTAGCTAAAGCTGATTAAACTTTCATAAAAAAATTATTTAAAAGAGCACTCTATTTTTAAGTATACATTACATAAGAAAACTATAGTAGGTATAAGCATTGAGTGAGTATATTTTACGGACAGCATTTTATTTCCAGCTTAGTAATTTCTCTTCAGGTTCAAAGATGCTAAATAGAACTTATAGCTCTTGGCCTGCAGAGCAGCCTGTGATAAACATGTTTATATGTACATGTGTCCTGTAAGTGAAGGTTTGCTGACACAGATGATGAAAACAGTCCCAGGGATTGGGGGGGGGGGGGTTGTGTGGATGAGGATAGATGATGTTAGAGACTCCAGGTAAACACATCAATCCAGGCTGAATGGGACTCAGACAGCTCTAACAAGCTTATATATACTCATCTTTGACTCCTCTTCACTCAAGCTGGAGAGCACTACATATAGCCGCTGCCCAGTGCGTTAGGGCTACACTGTGGAAAAGCCTTCCCTGCTATGAACCTGCCCAAGTCCATTTACAAGGATTTTATGCAGGGATGTTTCTTGGGTGTATGGTTTAATACCATTTCTCTGGCACATACAGAGAATGTTTCAGAATGTTCATTGCTCACTTTACAGTTCATTCCATGTTGGATAACACCACACCTGTAAGACAATGAACTTCAGTGAAATTTGACAAACTCATTTGTTTGATAACAAGTATCGCTTTCTGGCCTAATGAAATGAAAGATATAGCAGTTTTTGGCTTACTTTCTTAGAGGCCAATAAATTTAACAAAATATTATTTTTGGTGCTGAAAATTACAATTTTCCAGTAATTATTTCATATCCCAAGCAATCGTAAGACACCTTTCTAAAATCAATAGAACTCTCAGAATCGGGAAAAATGGGCAAGTTTGTCATGGATGAAATTTATGGTCATTTAGGATATATACTACTGACTAAATATCATGTAAATTAAATCTTTGCAAATGGAGTTCATAGTTCTGAATAATACCATTCTGCTTCTTTGATCATGACCTACATGTTTATTCAGATGACGAAAAGTAGGTCATCAGACTGTTGATTTAGATCATAAGGTTTTTCTCAGTTCATGTTTGTCTCAGTAGGCTTTATTTTGACCAGCTGCGTTGCTTTCTCTCATGGGAAGTGAAAGAAATCACAAAGCAAAAAGCTGACACAATAGCTAACAGTCAAAGTTACTTTGTAACCCTGTGAGAGTAAGCTTTAGGGTGTTATGTGTTTGTGTGAACGTTCTGTTGTCTGGTCTGATTGCCTGTGATGTTAGTTAAGGGCTTCCATGGCTGAGGGAGTTCGCTCACCAGCAGGGCGTAATGACCCAGGAGCCTCTCACCAATGCAGTCACTGTGAGTTCAAGTCCAGCTCATGCTGAGAAGGTCTGAGAGCAACCTGCGGATAACTGAAATATTCTTGAGTATGGTGTAAAACACTTATCAATTAAATGACTTTACAAATGTGATCTTAATGAGCTGTCAACATCTAGTTATTTCAGTATTTCTGTTTCAAACACTGCAGTAGTAATGTAAAGTTGCACTGATCATCATGTCATGGATAATCAACTATGTATTAGTAGTTATAAATTGTTTGATTGCTGTGAACATCTGAATGTATTGACTTTAATTCCCATGCTGTAATTCCACCAAGACCCCCCTTACCCCACTCCATCCCCTCCACATTTCCCCCAGTTCTTTTAACTTTGTAGTCTAAAAATACAAAAGACAAGGAAATGTACTATGGAATGAGGTCTGAATGACAACAGTTTAAGGTTAAAAGTATGTGCAAGTAATAAGTAAGATGATTGATTATATTTCTGTGGTACAGACCACCATTGTGCACATTCATGAGGATGGGCTTAAAGCAACAGGTAAATGATTTATTGATTTATTTATTTGATTGATGTTTTACGCTGTACTCAAGAATTTTGGAAACTGGGACAGGTAAATGAGGATAAAGGTTTATTTTTAATGGCCAATTTGTAGTTTTTCTGGACCATTATTGTGGTGCCACCTGGTGGTGAATTAAGAGTGAAGGACAGGCAACCCGTGAATGACCACTTACAATACTCAGAGTCAGTCAGGCACATAATAGTACTTTGTTAGTGTTTCTGAATTATTTAGAATGTTCACAAATATGCATTTTAATTTGATTGGCTGTGCCGGATAACTTGAGACAGTACAATAAATCCGAACTGGTATCCCATGCATGCGCCACATGTTACTTGCTTTTGACATTTTTAACACTCTTAAAACCAGAGGCCAAATCTGATTTGCATACAGCTGTCACTAGAGAACTCCAGCCTGGTTAGTTTGTGTCGGTAATTAAGCCTTTGTATGTTGAGGATGCCTTTGAGTGCTTTCATTGTCAGGGTTGGATTGGCGTGTTCATAATAAAAGCAACAATTGTTTGTGCAGTGCTTTTCCCTACTCATTATAACTGTCAAAAAATGCAGAAATTTGTGTCTCCTTAAGCTTTTAATGAAACTAATTCATGATCATTAGAGAGGGACTGTCTGGTATTTCTCAACTTTGACAGAATTGTGGGAACAAGCTTACTTTTGTCTTACAAATATTGAAAAGTATTGAAAACTTGAAGGTCCTCTAAAGTTCATAATCAACCATTTTGGATGCAATGAATTTTTCTTTGAAAGAAATATGTGGAAAATAGATGGGCAAAGAAGACAGCTTTGCTTAAACAAAAATCAGTTAAGGGTTATATTGAGTATCATTTTATCTGTGGGAAGTTCCTGCTGTCTTTGAAACATTTCTGTCAGCCATAATTGTTGCTGATAGCAAAGTTTTGCATTTTCAGACAATTTGAAGGCTGTTAAATCTGCTTGAGGAAAAGTGTTATTGTGATGATCCTGTCTGTTTAATTCATTTACAGCATTTTTTGTAATATTTTTCTTTTACTTTTTTGATCAGGTTTATGTGTGTGGGAAACCAGGCACAGCCTGACCTTCCATAAGTACATGTACCTGACGAAGGGCAAAGTTATAGCAGTGCCAGCAAGCGCCACAAGCAATTTGTATACGGAATGGCAATATTGAATAAAATGTTCGTATGAAATAAACGTGTGTTGAAAGTTTATAATGCATCTGATGGCTGATCATTCTTATCTACTTTCATGTTGTATCCTTTCAGAGCTGGATGATCTGAGAAGATGCCGGCGTCATACTACCAATCCACAGGGGGTACCTTCCCTAGGACAAATCCTCGCTACTCCACGCCCAACCAGAAACGACGCCGCTCTAAAGCTGTGGCCCCGGAGACTCTTGACTCTTCATTCGACTCTGGTCTGTACGATTGCGGTCATGGTGCCATGTACTTTTGGAACAAGCCGGAGCTACTCAGGGGCAGACAACTGCTGGATAATGTCATGCCAAGGACAGAGAGCCATATCAGGACTAGTTTCAGAGATTACAGTAAGTAAACATATTCAGTTATTGTGGTCAGTAAATGTTTGTGCATCCTCTCAACCTTCTAAGCTTGTGGGTCATTGTGTTAGCATTGTTATTTGATGGTGGTAAAATAATGTTTCATCAAGCATAAATGTTATTGGTTCTTGACCAGCATAGATTTAGCCAAATGTTACTGATCAAGTTTGAGTGTCTGACTGTTCCATCATTTTGGACAAAATTTTGTCCTTTTTGTCCACTTTTGGACTTTTTCATCACATTGAATTGAAATGTGGTACATGACTTTTTCATGAAATTGGAGTTTGACATAGCTATTATTGCGACAGCTCAGACCGGTTGGGGACATTTGTTGTGTGAAGGCAGTATTTACAGAAGGCTTGTTTAATGAGGAATCTCTGCATCCCAATGGCATAGGGTGAAATGTGTGCTAAATCACATATTCTGATAAATGGCGGATATCACACATCACACAGAAGAGTATTAGAGTTATTTCCTGTGTTGAAGTGAACTGTTGTGGGGATTTTCACTTAGCCTGGACACTGGCAGTGGACACTAGTTACAGGTAATGTTCACCTGTTATTTGCAAGGAGAGAAAAAAACATGGGTTTATTTTATAGAAATAGCACAGTGTGAATAGGTTATGATATCTGGGTAATTTACATGAACTAGGCTACACAAACTGATGTGAAAGAAGGGCCCATTACAGTGGTTCAACTTGGTAATAAACGAAATAGGTTTAACTGTTCAGATTGTTTTGTTACTGAAAAGCCTAAAATTTTCAAGTCATTAAAAATTAAAATGTAGTGCCAAACAAAGCCAATCTTTGGTGAATTTGCTTGAGTTTTCAACCACATGCCAGTGTGAATAAACCTTCATGCAGTTTTTAAGGGGTACTGCAGGTTTTAATGGTGGCATATTATGGTTCATGCCATTATTCTGATCTCAACCCAATATTTCTTTTCGCGATCTTGTGTCATTAATGATTTCAAAATTTGGAATAAAATATTGTTAAAACTTATGTAGTAGCATTAGCAATGTAATCGTAAATCAATCATTAAGTTTGGTATGTTAATATTAGTTGTCATTTCAGTCACAAAGTATTCAAAGCAAGGGATGCATGCTCCTCCAATTGTCATCTTAAAAAGCATTTTGTGCAATTACATTTACAATGATGTATCATTCATGGTTTAACATTTGCAGTAGCAAAAAGTATAAGAAAATAAGGAAAGAACCAAAAAAAAAAAATCACTATTCTATGAAATTCCTGAATGAAATATTTTGTTTACTTAAGATATTATAATGGGACAATTATGAAAGGATAGTCAGGCATTTATTATGAAAAAAATGATTACCAGTGCGATTGGTGTGAGTTCAAGGTCTGGAAGCAACTTGCAGATGGTCATGGGTTATCCTAGGGCTTCCCCAAGCACTGCGCGGTTTCCTCTCACCATAAAGCTGGCTGCTGTCCTACAAGTGAAATATTCTTGAATACCTGAAAGGCATTAAAAATAAATAAATAAATGAATGAAATAGTAACTTCACACCATAAAGGGACATAACTCAGCTAGTAATGTGAGAGTTCAGGAGTGATGTAGGAAGGTAAAATAATGGTTATAATTAGACCTTAACAGAGGTCACTCTGACATTGATCAGTAATAACATCATTTGTATGTTTGTTGGTCAGATGCGTGTTTGCGCTCATGCATGGTGTATCACATGGTGTTCAGTCCTGTGCTGTATTGATTTTTGGAAAGAAAACTAAAGGGATAAACAAGATCTCTACTCTTCTAATTGAATCTGGTAGTTGTCTTGCAGTGTATCTTTATTACTTAAGACTATGTAGTTCATGAAATGGTAATGTTTCAGCTATAAACTGATTTGCATCTTCTTCATGATACCCTTTATATATATTTTGATACATTGTATATCTAAAGTTCCGTTAGTAAAAGTTGTCTATCCAGAAGCACAAAGACCTCAGTTTGTGGAGCTATCCTTAAAATGATACTGTTGAGACAAACACTTAAAGTTTCTGGATAAGAAATTCATCAGACTTCATAAAATTGTACGTAGCTGTATGAGGTGGATGATGTCTCCATTAGAATCAAGCAAAAATGTTTGATCTGAAAAATGCTAAACCTTAAGTCAAATGAAGCCTGGGATTTATTGGTATGTATCAGTTACGTGAGTTGAACTCTGAGTGTAATAGTTCAGACCAATTGGGGGACAGTGCTGTGTGTCATGATTTGAAATCTGAGTGTGATAGTTCAAACCAATTGGAGAACAGTGCTGTGGGTCATGATTTGAAATCTGAGTGTGATAGTTCAAACCAATTGGAGAACAGTGCTGTGGGTCATGATTTGAAATCTGAGTGTGATAGTTCAAACCAATTGGAGAACAGTGCTGTGTGTCATGATTTGAAATCTGAGTGTGATAGTTCAAACCAATTGGGGAACAGTGCTGTGTGTCATGATTTGAAATCTGAGTGTGATAGTTCAAACCAATTGGAGAACAGTGCTGTGTGTCATGATTTGAAATCTGAGTGTGATAGTTCAAACCAATTGGAGAACAGTGCTGTGTGTCATGATTTGAAATCTGAGTGTGATAGTTCAAACCAATTGGAGAACAGTGCTGTGTGTCATGATTTGAAATCTGAGTGTGATAGTTCAAACCAATTGGGGAACAGTGCTGTGTGTCATGATTTGAAATCTGAGTGTGATAGTTCAAACCAATTGGAGAACAGTGCTGTGTGTCATGATTTGAATTGTGAGTGTGATAGTTCAAACCAATTGGAGAACAGTGCTGTGTGCCATGATTTTCTACCTGTATTGTTGGAAAATTGGTTTTACACTCAGTGCATTCTTCTTGTTTTTGTTTAATTTGATTGACTTTATTTTAAGTACTTTATGTATTGTAATTAGAAAACTACCTTAGGACAGATGGAGAAACTATGCTTGTTTTGTGACGGCTATGTCACTATTTACCAATTTCGATTTCATGTCATCAGTTAAAACAAAAACTGCTTACAGCTTTGATCATTTGTGATGCGAGTGCAATTTTTTTAAATCAATTTTTGCACTGAAAGCATATATCACCATGTTTCCCCATAACAAATCATAATAACCAAGGTGCTTATTTTGGCATATTTGGATATGACAGTGGAACCATGCATTGCCTTAAATAGAGAATTTAACACAGGTACATCTTAACATGTATTTGTTGGGTACTGTTTGGTATCATATGCCAGGGGTGGTAAATAAATAGAGGAATTAATAGTTCAGCTCTGTTAAAAGTCCCGTGTGTGCCAAGAGCGTGCATGGAGATAATACATGGATATAGATCCTCACCTGCAGCATGTCAACACCTGATGAAGGGCTGGATCTGTTTTGAGGTGGCATAGATTATTCATGGGGTCCAAAGGCGTATACACTACATGATGGTCATATCTTAGAACAATGGTCATATTTTTAATTGATTGGTCCAGTGGTTGTGCTTTTTTACTTCAGTTTTTCTTTTATTTAATGGTTTCTACTTAATCTGTTCCAACTGTAAAGGGGAACTAGGAAGAACTGCACACTGTCTGGATGATTTTTTTTTTTCTCATCGAGCACTATATGCATAAATACATGTAACACAGCAGTTACAATAAGTGAACTTGCAAATTAAATGAACTATAATTATAAAACATAGCTGTTTGATTTACAATATCAATTGGGTAAAAAAATTTGTATCTGGATGCTTCCAAGTAAAGTACCCAACCCGTACATGTTATGATATTAAGATATTATTGATCCAAAACAATACTGGTTTATTTGATGTTTTATATCGTATGTCAGGTGTACTAATAAAAAAGGAAATTAATACAGGTACATCATAACATGTATTTGTTGGGTATGTTTTGTATCATAAGCCATGTGTGGTAATAAAAAGAGGAATTAATACAGGTACATCATAACATGTATGTGTTGGGTACTGTTTTGTATCCTGTGCCAAGTGCGGTAATAAAAAGAGGAATTAATACAGGTACACCATAACATGTATGTGTTGGGTACTGTTTTGTATCATATGCCAGGTGTGGTAATAAATAGAGAAATTAATACAGGTACATTATAACATGTATGTGTTGGGTACTGTTTTGTATCATGTGCCAAGTGTGGTAATAAATAGAGAAATTAATACAGGTACATCATAACATGTATGTGTTGGGTATGTTTTGTATCATGTGCCAAGTGTGGTAATAAATAGAGAAATTAATACAGGTACATCATAACATGTATTTGTTGAGTATGTTTTGTATCATAAGCCATGTGTGGTAATAAATAGAGAAATTAATACAGGTACATTATAACATGTATGTGTTGGGTACTGTTTTGTATCCTGTGCCAAGTGTGGTAATAAAAAGAGGAATTAATACAGGTACACCATAACATGTATGTGTTGGGTACTGTTTTGTATCATATGCCAGGTGTGGTAATAAATAGAGAAATTAATACAGGTACATTTATAACATGTATGTGTTGGGTACTGTTTTGTATCATGTGCCAAGTGTGGTAATAAATAGAGAAATTAATACAGGTACATCATAACATGTATGTGTTGGGTATGTTTTGTATCATGTGGCCAAGTGTGGTAATAAATAGAGAAATTAATACAGGTACATCATAACATGTATGTGTTTGGGTATGTTTTGTATCATGTGCCAGGTGTGGTAATAAATAGAGGAATTAATACAGGTACACCATAACATGTATGTGTTGGGTACTGTTTTGTATCATATGCCAGGTGTGGTAATAAATAGAGAAATTAATACAGGTACATCATAATATGTATTGTGTTGGGTATTGAGGTGGAGGAGGCTTGATATGTGTTTGAGCCTTTAACCGTCCTGGGTTTGTTTGGCTGGCAAGACGCATGCCCATGTGAATGGCCCTCCACTCCTAATGATGTCTTTTGAGCTATTGAGGATTCCACCCTGCTCATCAATTAAGCTAACATAGTCCCTGGAACTGCTGTAGAACCTCCAAAAATCCCACTGAAATAAATAACAAAAATAAAATAACTCTCCAAAAAACCTCTTCAAAAACCTAACATTATCTGTCAGTTGATACGGGTGTAGCTTCAGTGCATGCTACAGTAATCTTTAAAAGGAAACAAAAAACAGTGCTGCCTAGAGTGAAGTGTATCAGTTATGTCTTACTGAAGTGGGATTTAATTGGTCGCTCTAATCATGGTCACAGTAAACATATCTGGGATATATAGGTGATAATTAACGCTTTTTTTAATTGTTTGAAAGGCTAATTCTGTTATTAGTGTTAAGTGTCGATGAAAAAAATAAATTCTGCAAAGGCCTGTTAAGAATCTGTTGAGCTTCTGTTTATATTATTGTATTATTATTATTATTTCTGGAATTTTGGTTCTAGAAATCTTGCCACATAGTGTGAAGGCTTTCTCATGAAATCGTGATGTGTATCATCAGTGAATTGAACATGTTTTATAAAATATGTTTGGGAAATCGACAGGTGAACTTGGCTGGCACAATGTACACTAAATCTAGGGGGTGGGGACTTTTAGGTGGTTTACAGGATGAGCCTATAGGTCAGATAACAGCTGGCTAATGTTGTCATGTGACCCAAAATTTCCATAAACATGGCTTGTTACTAACTGCTAGGTGGAAAGAACATAGGAATCGAATTGTAGAGGAAGTGAACTTTGCATGGAACAACCTGTCATTGTCATCCTCCATGCCACAGCTCAAGTTGTTGGGATTCGTACATTTCTGTCACATTAGTTATTGTATGATTGATAAGTTTTGGACTATCTACGGTAACAACTGTGATGATACTAGCAGTGTTTGTCAGCTGAAATATTACTGATCAGGGGATTTATTGGCAAACCTGACAGGCACAACATAGTCAAGTGGTTTGCAAATGGGGCAATCGGGCCAAACATCGTTTAATTCCGTGTATATCCGATATTGAGTGAGTTAACACGTACGCTGCAGCCAATTGTGCTGTGCATGTCATGACGGCTGCAAGTGCTGCATGGACACTTGTACTGGTAGTTGGCTGTCCTGACCTGCTGTAACAGCATGTTGAGGGAGGATTAACATGCGAGTGTGTGTAAGGCTAGGTATCAAAGCTGGCAGACACTCGAATGCACCAATGGTTGTGCACAGGGATATAACATCTATGCACACCAGGTGGTATAGTACAGCTTTTGAGCTGGACTAATCCTGTGCGAAATCTTGTATCCGGATTAATATATATGCATGTTCTGTGGAGGAGGATATTGGCATTTGATTGGCTCAAGACTTAAACTGGCTGCGATTGGACTTGCATCATTCGATGGCATGCACATAGTTTTGTATATATTGACACCTTTGTCCCAGCGTTCATTTGGAATGTGATGTCATCAGCAACTTATGTAATCACAGGAATTATTAATTAACCCATTAAAGCCTATGGCTATAATGGAAGTATTAGCAGCCTATGAAATAAAAGCGCATGTACCTGTAGTGTGATTGCCCACCTGTGTCCAGGTGTATGTCTACAGATGAGTGATACCTGGGTGTTATATGAATGGCAATGAAAGGTCCTTGAAGAATTACCTGTCCGTATAACACAGTGAGTTTGCTCTGGAGAAATTGACACATGCTATACAAGTGAGGTGCTATATCCACTTTAGTGTCACACATACGGCCTGAACTACATATGCATTTAGGGATGATATATCGTGTTCACACTGTATGTGATTATTTCAGTTTTGGAGAAGAACACTGGGTCAAGAAATTTTGGATGACATCATCTCTGGGTGAATCTGATGGAAATTGATTCATGACGTATTAAAGGATGCAGAGAGTCTCTTGTATGTGGAAAGCTGTCACTCACTACTGAAGAGTGTCAGTGAACATCAGTGTTTCATGGTAGTAGGTGAGATATGATATGATAGAACACAACTGATTCAAGTGGTTCTAGAGGATATATGATTTACCCTTGAAGCTACAGTATGGAGACCCTGGAGGATATGTGATTTACCATTGAAGCTACAGTATAGACACACTGGAGGATATATGATTTACCATTGAAGCTACAGTATAGAGACGCTAGAGGACATATGATTTACCATTGAAGCTACAGTATAGAGACACTGGAGGATATGTGATTTACCATTGAAGCTACAATATAGAGACCCTGGAAGATATATGGTTTACCATTGAAGCTACATTATAGAGATGCTGGAGAATATATGATTTACCATTGAAGCTACAGTATAGAGACACTGGAGGATATATATGATTTACCATTGAAGCTACAGTATGGAGACCCTGGAGGATATATGATTTACCATTGAAGCTACAGTATAGAGATGCTGGAGGGTGTATGATTTACCATTGAAGCTACAGTATAGAGACGCTAGAGGACATATGATTTACCATTGAAGCTACAGTATAGAGACACTGGAGGATATGTGATTTACCATTGAAGCTACAATATAGAGACCCTGGAGGATATATGGTTTACCATTGAAGCTACATTATAGAGATGCTGGAGAATATATGATTTACCATTGAAGCTACAGTATAGAGACACTGGAGGATATATATGATTTACCATTGAAGCTACAGTATAGAGACCCTAGAGGATATATGATTTACCATTGAAGCTACAGTATAGAGATGCTGGAGGGTGTATGATTTACCATTGAAGCTACAGTATAGAGACACTGGAGGATATATATGATTTACCATTGAAGCTACAGTATAGAGACCCTGGAGGATATATGATTTACCCTTGAAGCTACAGTATATAGACACTAAAGAATATATGATTTACTATTGAAGCTACAGTATAGATATGCTGGATGATATATAATTTACCCTTGAAGCTACAGTATAGAGACACTGAAGGATATGTGATTTACCCTTGTACGGTATAGAGACACTGGAGGATATATGATTTACTCTTGAAGCTGCATGTACTGTATGAAGACACTGGAAGATTTCACTGATTCAGGCTTTACACAAACATATTACGGATTCAAATGATATTGGAAGATGTGTCAGTTTAGAAGAACTTAATTCATGGTCTCAGTGGACCTGGATTATCTTATCATATCAGATTGGATGAGATGATATCGAGTCAGGGAATGGGGTATGTCAGATGAACTGCAGAGAGCGCATTTGACTTCCAAGGCCCAAGAGGAATCTGCCACATGTGCAGGCAGATGTTTGTGATTGCAAACCTGTAGTTCTAGGGTGTTTATATCTACACGTAATAATGTGTTGGATGTTACGTGCACTGTGATAATTCAGTTACTGTGATAATTCATTTACAAAATCTATTGGCGTATTTCCTGTAGTATACCACCACATATACATGTGTATCAGCCTCATCACATATCTGTCAACCACCACAGATACATCAAACTGTTGTACACATGTCTAAGATTCAACTACAAGTTCTTTGTGGGAATTGACCAGTATCCTGAAGTACCATTTTGTACCAGCCTGAGGAATTCACCATTCTGTACAGGCCTGAGGAATTCACCATCGTGTACTGGCCTGAGGAATTCACCATTCTGTACTGGCCTGAGAAATTCAGGGAAATGACATGGTGACATTGCAGTGAATATTTACCTCACATTGCTATTATCATGATGTGCATAGTGATGAAAGACTATTGTGGTTGCTGAGAACATTGTCTTTAGATCCCAGCAACAGGATTTTGTCTTGGATTTTGTCATCTGATCATTTCTGTAACAATCTTTCTGCTGTGATTTATTTTTTTGTATCACAAAAACTGCGCAGTGTGGAATCAGAAGAATGAAGCGACTTTTTCGGTGTTTTATTTCAACCAGCTCTGAGGAACAGGAACAGAATGAGCAATGGCAGTTCAGGTTGTCGTTGTTGTCAAGAGTTCTGCCGCATTCTACAGGTGTGGCCTTTTTTTTCTTCTTTTTTTGACCTTAGTAGTTAAAGCAACCTTGGTTCTGTTGCATAATTAAAAGTTCTGTGAAATAGTTCTGAATAATGCACTATTCATTACACCATTGGCTGGAGTTAATTCACGGTGATCAGTGATGCGAAAGCAAGCCCAGAGTATTGTGTTTCATTCTCCTCAGCTGTAGACATACACACACACACAAATCAGTTGTGTGTCAGTTTCTTTCCGTGTGACACACATGTATATGTTATTCATGATTTGACGAGCTAGTAGCCCATTTGGTGGGTAAGAAAAGAACGATTGCCAATGGTACTGATGGGAAGGCGCCATATTTTTGAATCCTTTGAGGTGGCGTTAGTGTAAAGCAGAACCCTGATCCATTGTTATGTCAAAAATTGATTACAGCTTAACGTCTACCATGTTATAATGTATTGGTTTCTAGTGAAACTTTCTACAGCAACATCGTTCTGTCACTCTGGAAAAGAAAGTTGAACATCTGCAATAAAATGGCATCAGAGTCGTGCTGCCTGGCATTTGAGGTGCAATTATCTGTCAAAGTGATTTTAATAGCTTGTCAGCTGTAACTTCACCCAAGCCATTGACTGCATTATTGGTATTATCATATAGGCAAAGTTAGTCATATCAAGTGTCATCCTCAGGCTAGTAACTTTTAAATGGTAGTTAGATTTAATTGCCTTTATTTCTGAATTGCATGAGAAGTAAATTATTTTTTTGTAACATTATATGTACAACAGTGTAATGACAATTCAACATTTTGTAGGCTTTTATCTTGTTGTCAATTTAGAGCGCCTTGAAAATTCTACAAATTTATAACATCTTTATCCAGGCCTTGAAAAGACTGGAAAAGCAGCTTTTTTTCCTGTTCAGGCCTGGAAAAGCCTTGAAATTGAGTACCAGCTTGCCACATGTACTGGGGCCTGATCTGTAAACAGACTACAGAATTAAGCAAGCTGGAATCTGGGGAAAATCGTATCCAAATCTATTTTAAGTAGCCTGGAAAATGTGTATTTTGGACCCAGAAAAGCTTGGAAATTTGATATCTTTAAAAGGGACATACTGCTGAAAGAAATTCAAAATTTTTCAGTTGGTTCAGCTACATACAAAAATGAGTTGAATTTAACACCTATCTAAACCTTTTCTGCCCGTATTTTTTGGAAATGTCAGTTAAGAGAATTATAAGGGAAAATCTGTCAAAGATTCCCATGATTCAGTGTTGGCTCATGGATCACATAAGTAAACAATGCAATAGATTGAAAGTAAATAAGAAGTCTGGTAAACCAAATATGATCTTCCTTTCTATCAATAATGTTTAGCGTAATTCCAAATGACCAGTAAGGCAGAACTGGAGTTACATGGTAGACCGCATAATTGGACCATAATGAATACTGTGTCTGACATTTCAAGTTTGATGGACATCTCCTGTCGTCTGGACAACAAATGGAGGTAACTAACTAAAACAAATCAGGCTTTCCAAATACAGCAATTCGAGTGAGTTGATGGTGGAAGGGAAACCTGAATAAAACTGAACATTCCATTCCAATATGTGTCAGTAGACATCTGGAACTCTCAGCTTTATGTAGATGACATCTCAATTTGATGTGGGCTGTATTTTCCTTTCAACCTTGCGATGGGAATGTACCACATTTATAATCAGTCCTTTTGCCTGTGTCTCCTTGAGACATGGTTAACTTAGTTCTGCTTTGTTATAAAGTCCCAGTTTAACCAATTTCACTGTCCCAATCATTGAGTATACACCAAGCAGAACATCTGAGGGGGATAATTTAAATTAAGAGGATATGTCGCATGTTAATTACATTAATGAGGAATGTAATTGAATTAAAAGTGTGTTAAATCAAGTGATTTTATTCCAGACTATTGGTGGCATTAATCTCAGATTTCGTACATACATCACCAAACATCTTGGGAGGGAAATGTCCAGCCAATTCACCAGATTTAACAAGCTAATCAAGTTCAGTCATTTGAAGCTTTTTTTTACCCTGATTTCACGGCCCAATTATTCTTTGAGGTTGTGCACAACTCACAGAACATGTACGGGGCCTTTGGACAGTATCATGAATTTAACAGAGAATATGTTACTTAATGTAAATTACATTGTAGACCAGTTTACATGTAATTTATCAGGCTAGTTTTAGATGAGCTGTAGAGAGTGAGATGGATCACTCGATCAGGCCCTATAATTTTAGGGTCTGCTGTAATATAAAATGTATTATCGCACATGCATCACATTTAATGACAAAAGCTTGGCAGAGGTATTTTTATCGTTACTGCATGAATTGAGGTTTTTTAAGGAGAACCAAATTTATTGGTATATTGATCAATTTAAAACAAAATTATTGATGTTTTTTTTACTTCATCCTTGGACAGTGTTTCAAAACATTAGTAAGGCTAGCTTTGGTTATAGTTTTCAGTTACCTTTTCAATGCCACTTACTTTATGTTTTCTTTTCTTTAACTTTAAAACAGTTGGAAAAGGAAAGTAAGCACTTGCTATCTCCTGTGGCTTTTCATTCATGTGTTTGTGTATATTGATCATCAAGACATGCATATGGTTGTGGTAAGGTACATTTGGATTATAGGAACCAGAGTAGTCTCCCCTGTATTGACTTTGTACACAGGCTAAATTTGTTAACTTGCAGACCTTTTTGAACAATTACTGCCTCGGTGGCTTATGGTTCAAGGTGAATGCTTGAACCATAAACCACTGAAGCGTCCACCTCGAAGTCAAAAGACCTGGGATGAGACCCAGACAGGTCATATCAAAGACTTTAAAATGTTACTTTTTTACTTCACTTCGCGCTCAGCACTGACATGCTAGAACAAGGAAATGAGACTGGTTGGCATGGTGTCTGTATAATGTGACGGGGTGGGGTGTCATGTCTGGTGTCTTCGACATGATACTTCAGTGGCGGCAGCACTTCAGCGTCATGGACTCCCTCTGCCACAAGAAGACAATTTATGTACACACACATAATGACTCGTCATCATCCTATGACTAAAAAATGGCTAAGTACGATGTAAAACCCCATTTATGCATATACATACATACATGTATATTGAAAAATTTAGACAAGATTATATGCTATAAACTGTAGTATTTTTTCCCTGTTCCTGATAGGATCTAACTCCATCATGTCAGGATGTTTGTTTGTTTGAATACAGTCGCATTGTTGCTTATCATAAATGTCAATTTTGTGACTCCAAAAAAACTGTGAAAGTGTGTGCTGAATGTTAATTGTGTTGTTTTTTTCCTAGTTAAATAGGCATCATGCACCCTACATTAAAAGATAAATGTTCAAGATGAGTATAGACTGTAGAAATTAGCAAGTAAAACTATGCTCTTCAGCTTTTAGTATTATCAATCCAGCAATAGGTTATTTTGAACTGCAGTTGTTTTTAACAGTCATAATAAAAGAGATAGCCATGGCTCATTTTGGGATTGATACATTACTTCTGCCAGCATAGTCATTAATTATGCATGGGGTGGTCCTGAATTAATCCTCGCCATCGCCAGTAACAGGCACTATGTAGGATCTCTTTACTTCCCAACCTGTTAGCATTCCATCAAAATACAATTCTACTTAAAAAGGCTTACAACTGTTCTTATCCTGGTAAGGTTGGATGAAATGTTTCTGTTTGCTCCATCTCAGGTATAAATTCAGTAGCCATTATTAATCATAAAAAATGGCCACGGTTTTAAGCTATAAGAACTGAATTGTCCTTGAAATCTGTGTAAAACTTAATGGGGAATTTCACAGGCTGGAATTTTTATCCCCACAAATGTGCTGGACAAAAGACCCTGTTGGACAAAAAAAACCTGCTGGACATAAACCAAGCCAGATGTAAACCCGGCCTGGCAGGACAGATTAGCTCCATGTACAAAAGCCCCAGGATCAAAACTCCAGATGGACCACTATCTCTGCTGGAATTTAACTGTCTCCTCTTATTTAACCTGAAGAATGTATCCAGAAACAGCCTATAAAATGTGATATTTAATTATTGTTCATTGGAATTTCATGGTATGACTTTGCTACTGTCTAAAACATGGCTGTTTAACTTAAGCCTATCCCAATCTGGCAGTCAGATTTAGCACTACTTCCATGGGGAAGTGAGTTAGTTTGAACACTGTACTAGAAAATGACTTTGTTTGATATCAAACTGTTATCTAATTCCAAATATAAGTTCATTCCCTGAAGCGTCTACCACAATTCTAACTGTTTCCTATGTATTTAAAGGCAGAAGCAATTATGATTAGCTGGGACTTGTGAGTATGGCGGACTTGAAGCATCAAATTTTACTTTTGCGCTGTTATCAAATGTAAACTATAATGTTTCGGGGGATACAAAGTATTGAGAAAATGATGTGTTCTTTGAATAAGAGCAAACCAAAAGAAAGAAAGTTTAACACAAGCTGTGAAATATCTGCTTTATATGCCATACATCTTGTGTAGTTTTGCTTTAGCTTTTGGACATGCCAAGAATGGCAATTGATCTTTCTGTACTTTTGAACCATACTTGGCCATAAAACTCCATGTTTACAAATTGCTGCTTAAAAAATGTTAGACAACATGGAGTTTGAATGATGCATTTGGTATAAATAATTACAGCATGGAATAATTGTCATTTCTAAAACTGATAAAAACGTGTGTGCCTCTGCTTATGTGTTAGAAGGGGTTCTCTCTGTTGCAAGCACTCACATGTAGTTCATCCACCATGACTTCTGTAAAAGTAAGAATTCTGTTGACACTGTATGGTAATTAAACCTTTCTAACGGATGAGGTTTTAGCCCATGGAGCTTTTGCCTGCTGGATTTTGTCCACAGGACTCTTTCCTCTAAGATGTGCATCAGCTGCCTCTATCTACTAGTTCATTTTCAACATTTAATTTTGATCAGAAGTACTGTCTTGATTTCGTTAACACTCAGAAAATATACATACAGTATACATATGTATATATGCTGTCTTTGTTCAGTCTTTGCGTAAACTTGACGTTGTTATATATTTATCAGCTGTGTGCAGATACCTGACAGGAAAAAACTGGCTACTCAGGATGTCCTGTCGTTGTTGAATTAAGGGACACGCCTTCCAGCGTATGCATGTAATTTGCTTCTTCACTCTGCAATCTCTGAATTGCATGCATATCTATGTGCCTGAAAACTAATCAGTGATGCTGAAATTTAAAGCCATAATCAAAATAGTTGATGAAGTTCTGTAATTTTTACCATATTAACTGAAGTGTAATTAACCTATTTATTGTTGTACTTCCCTTAACTCTAACAGAACAGATATTTTAAACACACATATACTGTACATGATATAAATGTTTATTGAAAGGATTAGATTGTTTAAACAAATCCTTAACCTTCGTTCAGCATTATTGCTTTATGGATACATTGAGAGAAAAATACAGTAACTTGATCATGTCACTTCGGTTTTTGGGATATGTCTTCAAATTTTGAATTTGTATAACAATTAACCACTTATCCGTAGCCATGGTAACAGAATATCCTGTTGACCCTGTTTACATACAAGTCTATGCTGTTACTCAATAGGAGAACATTGAATGACTGGGTGCAGTTTTCAGTTAGACAATTTTTAAAATGGCATCTTGTGAAGAAAGACATTTGAAAAGACCAACATCTTTGAATTTGATAGACAAAGGTGGGTGAAATAGCATGTTGACAAAGCAAAAGTTGGTTGGGCGTTTTTTTCTTTGAACATTTACATTTTTGATGCCGATTTGTTTATGGAGACCCTTTTTCTGTAGGATGTCTCTGCAATGAAAGTGCTTAGGTCACGGGTTTCATTTATGAAGTAGTCAAAATTTTAATATTGATAAACTTAAAAATAAGTGCTAAAATCACATAAAAGACAGCTATGGCTTTGTGAAGTGGTTAGGCTGCTGTTAATGTATTAGCATTTTATGTTTCCTGAATGTGAATAATAAGTCTGCTTCAAATTTTGCCTTCCAGGAGATGCACCGTCAGCCCGAAAAGACGGGAAAGCAATAACGAGACCGCCCAAGCTCAAGGAGCGCTCAGACTCCTGTCCTGCAGATGTGGTGTTGGATAAACGTGCCCAAAGCCCTGTCAGTCCCAAAAGCCCAGTGAGCCCACTTAGCTTGAAAAACCCGCTCAGTCCAAAGAGCCCAAAAAGGAGCCCAAAACTGTGTAGCAGTCCAAAACTTTTGCGACAAAGCATCCGGAATCGCTTCCGCCACACCTTCCACGGGGAGAAATGTTCTCTGTGTGGGTTTGCCATGGGGCAGGACAGGGTGTCGGCCAAGGGCGCCATCTATCACCCGGAGTGCTTCAAGTGCTATACGTGAGTACCCTTCTCTGTCTCAGTCGGTTCTACAGTAATCTTGTCAGATAGTAAACAAAGGGCTATAAGCTCTGAAAGAACCTCTGAGGATCTCCATGCAGAAGTTACTCTCAACATTTAATCCCCATGCCAGGTTTTTCTCAAGTTGATACAAATATGTTATTGAAGGAATATGAGTAACAGGGCTCAAAATTAAGGGTGCATTGCTGCACCTTTTAGCCAGTGCACCTAAAAAGTTTGCAGTCTTTTTGTAAATTTGACTTTCTAATTCTACACCTGAGTAATTCATCTGGAAATGGAGCCAATTTGATGAGTATTTCACCCCAAGTTTAGTGTTTTTCAAGTGACACATTTTATTTGATTCTGAATGATTTTGAATGGTTCATCCACCTTGTAGGACCAACTACATGGAAGAGCTTTTTTGAGAAATTGGATTAATTTCTTAGCACAAAAACTTATGTGTGGACATCATTTTATGATACTGAAAGTGCAGTTTTACATACCAAACTTCACGTGAAAAACATATTTTGATTACCTAATGAAAACATAAAATAAACATATAATAAACTTCAATGGATACAGTAAACATCACTGAGGTTCTGGCAGGTAGTTTTTTTTGCAACATATGTTGGTGCATTGAATTGGGCTTTAAACGCATAGATCTTTTTATTGATATCAAACATGTAGCATGGTGCAGTTTTAGCTCTGGTGATTGAGGTCTATATACAGAACGCAGTTGCCGTTACAATTTATTGCTATTGTGACGTAACTAGTACCAGAAGACATTACCCGCAATTTGGATTTATTTCACTCTACAAAACTGACATATGCCAAGTCACAAACAAAACAAAGAACCTGTGATTGCATTAATTACATGGGTAGTAAATTGAACTATTTTCAGCAATGTGTGTATTGGGGTTAAAAGGGAAAGATTTTGCTGTAGGCTCTAAGCCATCTTTATGACTCTCTTTGTCACATTTTCTTAGAAATTTTTAAAAAAGGAAATTATTCCTGAAGAGGAGGTATAATGAGTAAATGAGCTTGTTAATTAGTTCTAAACAAGTCATGAAACAAAATAAAAGGCAGACAATAAAGTTGAAATCACATAAGTGCAGCCAAATATATATTTAAAAAGAAAAAAAATCAGCAAGGTCCTTTGGCCCAGTGGCCTTTTTTTTTTCTGTGATGAGACTCAAGTGTTCTCAAAATGTTGTGTTCACCAGCAGTGATCAGGAAAATTTTGACCACTAAATTGGTCTAGCTAATGGTCAGAGTATCTGCCTCGAAGTCGGAGTTTTGGAATTGAAACTAGGGTTGGGTCTTAGACTTGATAAATGGTACTTGTTGCTGCCTCGCTTTGTGCTCAGCACTGAGAGGTTAAAGGTAGAGAACAAGACTGACTGGCCCAGTGTCAGTATAATGTGAACGGGTGGGGTGAGGTGTCTGCACCTGATACTTCAGTGGGGGCAGCACTTTGGTGGCATGGACTCACCCTGCCACAAGTAGACACAGTATATGTGCTCACACCTAATGACTCTTTGTGGTCAGGTGACTGAAACACTGTTAAGTATGATGTAAAACCCCAAGCATACACGCATACGTATGTATCAGGAAAGTTTCACTGGTGTTCACCAGCAGCCTGAGTGGTATGTTGGTGAGAAATCATACTCATTGGGCAAGTCATCCCAGGTGGGCATCTTCTCATACAGGTGGGTGGTCGTCGGCTATACGGGAACGAGGCTATATACAGCTGGGTGCTGACTTTGTTTAGGCGGGCAGCATTCTCCATAATGAGATAATGATTGACAGTCCGACATAATGATTGACAAGTTGTCTAACTGAAGGTTAATTTGAAGTTGGTTACTATCCACATATGTTGCTTTTTGGTCATGCTTTGTCTACCACAAACAATTACGGCAACAAAAATTATGTTATGAATAGCTGCGAGAGTTAGTTTTATTTTATTTATCCCATTATACAACATGTAGATATTATAGCAATTAATACATCTTGCTCATATATTCCACACCCAGATTCATGACTTGAGGGAGCCCAGGTATAATGCTATTCAGCTATTATAATGCTGCTCATGGTTATATCACAAGATACATGTAGATCTATGCAGTATGCACACTAGAAACATGAAAATTATGATGATTGTTATGGGGACGGACCTAAAACTTTACCCCCATAATAACACTTCTAGAGACAAATAAATGTAATAAGTCATTAGTTGTAGTGTGGAAATTTTAAATTTTCTAGTAGGATATCGTCCTGCCTTCCTGGCAAACCTCAAAAAAACCTTTCTAAAATCAATAGAACTGCCAGATGTGTGCAACTTGCATACCCTAATTCTTAAATTTGGGACAGATATTTGTAGTGTTCAAAGTAGAATATTACATTTTTTTACCAGCCTTTTGGAAAAGTTCCAAATTTGAGAAGAAATGGGGCAGTTACGGGCGAAATCTAAGTTCATTTATCATAGATATACTGTGCAGTTCATTCTTGACACAGGTAACTTAATATCAGCCTACCCTTTAACACCTCATTATGGGTAGTAAGCCTTCATAATTATGTAGCATAGCAAGCTTACCAACCTTCATGCATTGAACGTTTTTACATTCACCATAGGTTTTGCCTTGTAGATTCAGGTTTTATTTATTTTGTACAGTTTTGGCTGAGTTGTGACTCCATCGTTATGTATATTATTTACCCAGTGTTCTGAATTTTGAGTGACATATTTATTTGTGAGCTATCCATGTACAGTATTGCTGTCACCAATGTTGACAGAGCAGTACACTGCAGTAGGTTTGATTATTTATTGTGAATTCTAGAATTGTCATTCATGTATTATGTTCAGGCATCTTTCATAAAGGTGGCAGATCTCGACAACTTGTATCTAGACAACGTGAACAATAATTTGGGTTAGGTATGGTTTATCTGTGAAATTAATTCCTCTGGTGTTAATTATTTGACATGTTAATTAGTATCTTGATTTTCATGTGGTCATAACTGGTAAAGGATTGACTTCAGAACCATGCACATGCGACCTAGTCACATTATCGTCACATTGTCCTTAAGTATAATTAGATGACAAGGCCATTTAGCTACATGTATGTGGTGATAGTGTGCTAAGTTTTACTGTATTACCCCAATCAAAAGTGCTACCCTAATTCCTCAACCCTTTCACATTTGAAAGAGCAACTTTCAGAGCAATTTATGCACATTTATAATATGATTTTGGAGACAATCCTAAATAGGTGGATTGGCCAGCTCCGAGCTTCACAATAAGTCTAATTTTATTAATCTACTCAGAATACATGTATTGCCTTCAGAATGTGCTTAAATAAACACGTTGCAAACATACGAAAAGGTTTTAACTCTTGTGCACTCATGATAAAAGATTATGTATGTTTGTGTACTATTTTAGTTTTTATTTCCAGTAAACTAGTTTTAGAAAAACAAATTTGTTTTCTTCCACCTACCTAAACAACTACATGTACACAGGTTAAATGATAATTGACTTCTGATTACCTTTAGTATACCTACAAATATGTACAGATCTGCTCTTGTTCCAGACTTAGCATGATGGGGTCGTTTTCTATCCCCATGATTTCACCCTTGTGAATAAATACCAGTACTTCCCCTAAATTGACTAACTTGTATAACATGATAACGAACATTAGGCCTGTAAGTAGCGACCGGCCTTTTTGTCTTTGCTGGTTTGACATCAGCATGATTAATAATTTTAATAGATTAATTATGAATTGGGTAATTGTACAAGTAAATGAGAAATTTATGTTGTGGAACTGCTATATAGTCATGTATAGGTAACCAGAAATATGTCAGACATGTATTGTGATATAGATGGCTTAGGGCAAAGAGTACATCTTCAGAATTGTGAAATCATTGAACTTGATCATCTAGGTGAACAAGAGAGCGTTTATCTTATGGAATGTTGGTGCTGTTAATATACAGATGAAGTGTGTCTGTCATGCTTTCCTCAAGGTATATTAAGTTACATTAATATAGTATTCTGTCATTATTTTGCTAAGAATGACAGTAATTTTTTGCATAAGATAGTGTAATTATGTGAATGAAGTTCTGTGTGAGAATATGCATGTATATAATTGTTTCATGGTTTATTACACTAAACTTTAGGGTAACTTCTATCTGACAACGGAATTGATTTATGTCAAAATCAGATTAATTTGAAATGCTGGTCCCATTTTCAGCAAATAAAAAAAATTCGCTAAAAAAGTTACCTGTACATGACATTGATTGATTAAGGTTAGATAATGATTGATCATCGCAAGTTAAAGTCATGTTTGAAAGACTACCAATAGTGGCTTAGCCGGTTTTAGTATTTTGTTTTTTACACTGCCAGGCAAACAAGGGCTATGAGCAATTGAATATGGCACAACTACGTTATAGTTGCCAGTTGTAGTGGCAAAGTGAACAGTTGTATGCGCAGATTTTAGTCAGGGCTGATTTATGAAAATTACGTATCAGTAAGCACACACTTAAAGCATGTAAACAAGGCAGCTGAAGAATTACATGTACATGTTTGTGCTTTTATGGTGATGCTGTCATAAATAAAGTGTTTCCTTGTTCACACATAATGTTTTTGATCAGTGGTCATAATAAGTGAATGAGAAGCAGTGTTTTGCGTTTTATCCTTCATCAGACAATAAACTCTGCTTTTCATTCTACAGCATCAGTCACCTGGGGGACGTGTATATTCCCATATCCTGCAGCCAACATTATATATGGCTACTGACTAGGTTATCTCCCTTTGTTGGGTTGTTAATAACAATGGTCCCATCACTGGAGTGATTTGTCAACATACAATAGTCTTCTGCGCTGAATTGATGGGTCTTTTGCAGGATAAGTTTGTTTCATCATTTTCAATGATAGGATACAGACACATATGGTGTCAGTAACCCTCATTGGCATATGGCTTGCCCAGTATGAAAGTTACTGACAACATATATTTCTGTATTTTTCCACTGAATAGCCATGTGACTAATAGGACTTCATCTTGTTTGAGCTCTGTTGAAACAGTATTAATAAAACAGAAAATAAACAATAAAATCTAACAAAATTCTGCCATAAACATGTTTGCTGGGTGGAAAAAGGGACTGAAAATACCTAAATGTGTTAGCAGCCTAGGTGGTTGTGTACTTAATGAACCTAGAAGAAATCAATGTAAAACATTTCACATATACTTTATTTCCAGCTACAACTTTTGTTGCACAAGAATTCTGCTTTAACAGTATTTCAGCCATTCACAAGTAATGGAGTCTGTAATATTAATATTTGATGCCGAACAAGTATTGCATATATTTTTGAAAAAACCAATATGCCTTGTTAGTTATTGAGTAGAGCATTCAACAGTCTTATTTTCAAATGTCACTGAGGTAAAAACCTCAAAAGTGCTGTACTAATGACTTGGCCTTTAAACATAATAGAAGCCATTTGTAGTGAGTTTGGATTTAATAAAATAATAAAGTTATTATTGCAACATTTCTGGTGTTCAAAAATAGCTCTGTTCGGCCATGATTTGACCTTGTTGGTTACATGTATAAGAGGACGTGTGTCTAAGATAAGGCCCACTTATTGTCTAAAAGCAATAAATGTTGTCAGTGCAATCAAGGGGTAATTTCATTGCATGGTTTATGGACCACACGTTGATATCAACTACGGAAACGAATCTGACAGAAAATGAACATTGTAGCAGGTGTAGAATTTGTGCCTTCATGACATTCTGATCAACACTGGTTTGACAACATTATCATTGTCACCTTGCAGTAATTGTCATAGTGCTTCATGGGAGCAGAATTTTGTTCACTAATATTGCAACTTCTCAGTATCGACAAAGAATTGGGACATACCACGTACACCAATTTAGCTAGGAATACCACGGTGTTTCGAGCTTCAAAAAGAAAATGTTGCAGGGGTCGAGAAAAAATTATTCCCCAAATCTGAACGTGTCTACTGTTATGAACCCCAGGTAAGTGGTTATTACAACGTATGATATAGTATGTTTGTACATGCAGATGTAATTTTGTTGCTCAGTATCTTTAGTGTAGTGTATTTGATGATTGATGTGGACAAAATACAACATTGTTTATGACAAAAATGGACATTGTGTGAACAAACAATGTGGCTGAAGAATTTATATATATATATATATATATATATATATATATATATATATATATTTATGCAAAATTATGCCTTTCCTGATTTCATTGTTGTTTTTGTCTCCAAAAGAAACTTTAGTGTTTATGGTAATTTTGTAGCTGTTCTGTGTAAAGCTGATTGTAACAACCAATCACTGTGGCTGTGACTGCTTGTTGCACTGTTCCTGTAGGACATCATGTGGTGAATGTCACCTGGAGAATCGCCATTTACACTTATTTGCATGTTTAAGATAGAGTACAGGGATAACCTGGTCAGCATTGAATCTCATCTTCCACTTGCAGTCCTTGTTTTATGTATCGCTCATATTATACTGTAACTCCTCACCTAGAAAGGAATTTTTATTCTCTGAAGTTCAGAACTCTGAAAGATAATGCAGCTGTATATAGTCATATCTGGCATTCAAATGGCTTCTGGGAGAAGTCCATTTATGTGTGAACGGATGAGATATATCTGGGAACAGAATTGAGAAATTGCTTCTTATACATTACTTGTTGCTGTTTTTTCATAGCTCGAACGGTTGTACAAGGAATGGTTTGCCAGCAACATAGGAATAGGAAATATTTTCGTTCATGTTGATAGCCAAGATGAGGGGACCAATTCCACAAAAGTTTGAACTTCTTGTAATGCTAGTTTATGGCGGAAGAATTCAGAATTATGCTTGTATTTGAAAGTACTTAACAATTATTAGTTAGTCAAGAATTTGAATCACTGGGCCATCTCCCTCAGAAAGTAAAGTATTATTCTCAGAGCAGATTTCCCTCTTGGTAATACAACTTTTACTCTTTTTTATACCCTCAGGTTGTCAGATTATATTCTGTCCACTCCACCTTTCTAAAATTCAAGTACTTAATGAATATTAAGATGCTCCTGCTTGCATGCAGCCATTAAGGAGTAAATCAAATATGCAAATGTACGGTATTAAAAGCTTTATGATTGATTTATATAGACAACAAATTTTTAAGAGACCTTCCTTTAGAGGTACAATATGTTTTGTTCTGAGAACAGTTTGACCTCTTTGGTGGTATTTGTGAATTAAGTCTTCTTGAGGCTTTTTGGGAGTGGAATATATCACACTGTATCTGCCTACATGTACCAAGGACTGTTGAATACTATGCAGTTAAACACATAGTTTTGCGACTATTATTTATACTCACAGTTTACACTGCTGTATATTTCAACAGTTTTTGAAAGCGTAGACAACTCAAGTTATTCAACAGGTTGCCATAAAAATGAGAAGGAAACAACTAAAGTCATGTCCTTTGTGATTTGTTATGGTATAAATAATGTAATAAATGACATTTTAGTTCCTGAGTATTGAGTCTGCCAGCCAGCAAATGATCATTTTATAGAGCAGTGTTTGTTGTGTTGGTGAAACACAATATGTGTTAATAATGCTGGTCGTTGTCATATAAGTGAAATATCCTTCAGTATGGTGTAAAACACCAATCAAATAAATAAGCAACTATTTTTTTCTTTTATGGAAATTGGCAAGAAACTGTGCCGGTCATTGCAAAAACATTGTTACCTTATTTAATTCAAATTGCCTTGTTATTGGTTAACATGTTGTGAAAAATGCGTAATATGTTTTTAAGATTTTTAATTGAGGATGAAGACATGCATTTCTATGACACTATATGTGGCTGTGTTCCAGGTATTTGAATGGTGTGAGTAAGGTGTGTTTAATGGTTTGCCCTGTAATGTCCACAGGTGTACAGTAATTAGCATGATAAAGGTGACAGGTAAATGTTTGTCACATTGAACGTGGCTGAACAATCCAGGCCATAATACTTGTGAAGTAATTATGCTCAGCCAGAAAACAGAACTATCAGTGAATACTCCCGATGTCATCACATTTATATCATTATTATTAGTGTGAAATGTGACACTTTCCCAACAAAAGTTGTCCCTTAAAATAATTCGCATTAGATAAAACTTGATCAAAACAAAATAATATACTCTACAGACAAAAGCATGAAAACCATCCTCAGTAACAAGAACAATAATAACAATTCCATACTCACATAGAGCTGCTTGTTGCAAAAACAAAAAACAAAAAAAAAAAACTATTCTTTTTTGTACATTGGCTATAATGTTGACACTTGTGATGAAACAGCTGGCTTGGCATACCTTCATTTTTTGATGTGAAGAATTTTATGTTAACGAATGACCTGCATGCATGGATGCCTTGTTAAAATTGTTGCATATCAATGAAATCACATGAGCATTGTGGTACCACCTCTCCCAAACCTTATTTTATAGTCAGTGCTTGGTCAAATGAATTTGCAACCATGTTAAACATATTTAAGAAAGAGGTTCAAGTTCAAGAGACCTAGGTCATTAATTATAGGGTAGCTCCCCCCCCCCCCATCCTCCAGGTGACTATCGATTTGAATAATGTTACTAGCTTGAGGGCCTATGGGCTACTGTGGTCAGGTATGTCATCTCACCTGTGGACAATACAGGCATGACAGGATGTATTGTTTTACCTGTACAGCTATGTGAACGGCAGCCAATGTTATCGTAAGGCTTAAGCGTGGCAGCCCTGAGCATTCAGACCTACCTGTAATTATGCCAATGAGCTTGTCTGTGACATCAGTCGACTGTGGACGTGAATATGTAATCACTCACCTGAATCCATTTGTTCAAAATCTTACATGTTCGCTAGATAGTGTACATGGACTACCTGATGTTCATTTGCAGACAAGCTCTAGGTGTTTTTGCTCACTGTGATCAAGTTAGATGTCATTCTTTTGGATTTACCTGTAACCCATGGGTGCTCGGACTGTTTGAAGTTTGCTAACAGGCAGGAATTGCAGTAATAGATTCATTGCCTGACGTGTCCTGTGTGAAGTGATGATTATAAACATTAGAGAAAAGTGTGAACTATATCATCTGTGTTCAGATAAATTGGTGTTATTTTTGTTCATACAGTTGGCGGCATTAGGCAGGGTGTATCATTAGATCATAGGAGTTTTAATCATTTGCATGACTCACTGCACCTTGTGTTACAATTTTTATGAAACTACACTTATTTAATTATTGTCCCAAGAGTGGTTGGAGTACAGACTAACAAAAAGGGTGAAAGTATTTTGTATAATTTATGGAAAACGGCAGGGCATGTGGAATGGATTATGTTTGTCATTATTGCCGGGATGAAATTGGAGAGCAGTGGAATTATCGTGGAATTGCAGGTTCCAAAAGGGAACAGGGAAGTTGAGGCAAAGCAGATGTTGACCGGGTTAATTAGAACACGAGGTTTGTTGTGCGATACTGTATATGCTTAACAGTCAGACCCTAGCTTGCCTACAGCAGATCAAACCTTTCACAGGTTTCATTTTCTGTGAAGCCTTGCCTTTACCTGATCATGGATCATGATGTTGAACTTGAGTGACTGCGGTGAATTAAAGCAGTAGTGTGTTGTTGTTGCTGGCTGTCATCAGGTTGCCATGGTATTTTCTCGCTGAAGTGATTATGGATATTTTGTGTTCTCAATTTGAACTGATCTGGCTGTGTTTTGGAGCTTAGGAAAAATCTTTGATCTGCAGATGAAAATCGATTGACACTCTTAGATGGAATGATCCTTGAGAATTTCTTTTCACCAAATGACAGAGGTTGAAGATGAAATGACGGGTTATTTGAATGTTCTGCTGATCGAATGGAATTATCTGTGAAAGGCTGAGCCGACCACCTGGTGAAGACAGGACAACCGTTATCACAGTAAAGAACTGGTTATTTTCTGTCGTCACTATAAACCTGTGACAGTCATTAATACTTTAAATTTCGTTGCATGTTGTCATGGTGATGGCAGCAAAGTGATGTCAGAAGTTACAAAAGCATAAAGCCATAATCACAGTAGTTCTGCAAAAAAAAAAAACAGTCTTAACAGACAATGTTTATGCTGATCATGTTGTCATAATTGCTGCTACCAGTGAATTTCGTGGGCAACAGGAAATGTATTTTGAACTCAGTCGACTTCTGGAAAAATTCTGTGCTGAGCTTGGAATTTGAGTAAATTGTGTGTGGGTGAAGGAAACTCTTAAAGGTCGAGAATGCCTAAATCATATTACTTTGTTGAGTCCCCACCCCGCTATGTGGAATTGCAGACCAGTGAGAGTGGGGAGGTGGCGTTTGATAAGGGGTAAGTAGATGTATTCAGTATGTAAGTAGGCACATATAATGGCTAATTGTGGTCCACCCAAATCCTTCAACCTTTTCAACCCCCTTTGCAAAAGATATTTTGAAATATTGTGATAGAACTTTAAGTTGCGGTAATAATTTGCTCAGTTGTACAAAGATTGCATCTTTACAAACAAATCATTTTGGAGTCATTTTCATTGTAATTGTATGCATAAGTGCTTTAGATGTCTTAAAAATCAAAGATTTACAGCAGTTAAGTCATTTGTACAACAGTGTTGATATAAATCCATTCACCTTTTCATATAAAACATGAGGTCAGAAAGAATTGAACTTTATGAAAGAAGTTTTGCATCACTATTTTTCATTTTGTTGAGTTTCAAGCTTTTTTATGATTTGATTATCATGCTGTCTGTCAGCTGCTAATTTCTGCCCATTATATTTGTTTTGTCTGTATTGTTGAGCAGGATGCAATTATCAAAACCAAATCATCTGCACTTACTCTGTTTTTACCTGGTTATTTTAGAATTAAACTAAATTACCGAAGGTATATTGTTAATTGGCATTTTTGAATACCTGTACATTGCATGGATCTAATTTATTCTTCAAATCACTTGATCTTGACTTTAAGCTTTGTTGTCCTAGGTTGTTGATAGTGGCAGTTACATTTGGGCTGACCTTAACAGCTTCGTCTAGGCAATGAAAAGCATGTATAGTTTAAGTAGTGAACCAATGGGAAAGTTACTTGGTCTGTGAAATGGTGGTTTTCACATGATAAAAAAGAGCATGTTACAGAGATAAATCTTACTGCGGTTATTTGACCAGGTGATTGATAGCTGGTAAATGACACCTGTCATGGTGGCCCAAACCAGCAGTGAAAAATCCCTCTGTTTTCCTGAAAGAATCCAGCTCAACATACCTGGACTGGTTATACACAGGTGATTCAGAAATGTATTGTGTTTTTGTCTTTCTTTTGAGAGCGGTTTTGTGCGGAAATATTCATTTTTTGTAGCTTATCTGATTTGACACGTTACTCGGCATGAATGCATGATAATAATGTTGAAGTACATGTGCAGTGTATAGGGCCATTAAAATGATTTGTAGACTATGTTTATATGTACTTCCTTATTTTATGGCCAATCACTGCAGTTTTGTCTCCAAAATCAACTTGAAAATGTGTTCAATTTTGGACTGAAAGTTGCTTTTTCATATGCGAAAAGGTTGAGGAATTGGGATATAAAATATATACTCCCTCTGTGTTAGAAATCGTCCTTTTCAATTGCCCAATATAGGAGAAAATCAAAGTTTTGAGTAAAAGGGATTTTTTCTAGCGTCCATTTAACAATGAACATGCATGTATGTACTCATACATGTAAATTATGCGTATACATACAAGATACAAACCATCTTTCTGACTTCATTGGCTGGAGATAATGTCAGTATTTGGTAAGGAGGGTAAGAATCAGTAAACAGTTAATTGATCTCCCCATGATGCCTTTCGTTTTTAATATTTTATTGGAGAAGAAAAAAGCAAGCTAAAAACATTCTAAACAGTTATCATAGCCATGAAAAAAGAATTCTTAAGGGATGCATCACTGTGGAAAAATGTAGTGTTGATAATATTCCTGTGCATAGAGAAAATATTATATGTTATATATTGACAGATAAAATATCATCTATATACACACAGGTAATACAGGTTTTTCAAGCTCTGAACTCTGAACTATGTGCCAGGAATTATAACATTGCTGGGGCAGCAGTTGGCAAAGTGGTCTAAAGTCATCTTCTTCATGTCTTCAAGCCTGCATCAAAGAGGCTTCTGATTTGAATCCAGCAACTTGTTTCACTGATATAGTCCAGAATTAACACTTGAGAGACATCATAGAAATTAAATAGTGCTAAAAGATGTGTATAACCTTGTTGTGTACATGTACATACAACCGTTATTTGCGGGGGCCTTTTGATATGTTATCATCTCTTGTCGTGTGTTCAAATGCAATTCCCATTACCTGCAGGAGTCTTAATTAATTTATTACCAGCTTGGACCTGCACTTTTGGGGGGGGGGCAGTTTTTCCCAGCTGGAGTGTCTAGCTGCAACTAAGCAGCTCTTTTAGTCTGTTTTTCTGTCCATAGCTTAGTCTCTTTTTGGCATCATATAACATGGGCCATTCCCATCACAGCCTGAAATCCTCTCCAGGGGATGTTGTAGCCAATGAAGTCCTATCGAGGAGATGTTGTAGCCAGTGAAATCCTCTCCCGGGGATGTTGTAGCCAGTGAAGTCCTCTCCCGGGGATGTTGTAGCCATTGGATAATTTGTGCTTATTTATGTTACATTGTTCGAATTGTTCTTCTTACATTATGCATTCATGTGCTCAGAAGAGATCAGGCAATAAGATCAGAAGAAAAAATAAAAGGTATGACATGAAAAGAATATAATTATCACACCTGGAGCAATATGAATTTCCATACACTTTAGTATGGTGTTGATCTGTTATCTTGACTTCATGCCGGCTACTAATTAGACATTAATCAGGAGGAGTTTGCTAATAAAATTTTAAACATGATTACATTGTTCCATGAATAGTGAGAATAACGTGCAGTATGTAAATCAGATTTGCAATTAGTCCTAAGTGTTCTATATATAACAGACAAAAAAAAAAGTTGATTCCAAAGGTACATGTATGTATCCTTTACCACATAACTTTCGTTCTAAAAACTTACGCGTTCCTTTACTTTTTTGAACAAGATTACGTTTTTAATACCAGCATTTATTGTTCTCAGGATAATTGTATAGAAAAATGTTGAGTGCGTGAAGGTGCTTGTCTTTCATTTGCCGAAACACACAAGGTGCAAATTCAAACCTGGTCATGGATACAAAAATTGGTGCATTCTCTCACATTAGCTGTTAATGGAGATTTGGTGGTCAGTAACCAGTTCACAACACACATGCGGCCATGAGCGAAGTCATACCAGTTGAAGACTATTTGTCTTCCAGCAGCATGGTGCATGTGCATAGCTGGGCGGGAAAAGCTTGTCAGTAACTTGCCAAAGGTTGGTGGTTTACCCTGAGCTCTTTGGCGTTGTCATTCATATTACTAGCTGATGATTTATCCTGGCACTGACAAATAGGCTGGGTGTGTTAACTAATTGATTAATTGCTCATTAAGATATGTCTCTTTAATTATTTGCAGGAATGTGTTTTATGTCATAAGCTCACATCTCAGTTTCAAGCTTCACTACCTGCAGTGGAAAATTAACCAAACTGTGATTTGGTGCATTATACAGGTTCAGCTGTAACATGAATTAAACAAAACCTCATGTATAAATGGAACATTTACAAACCGCTGACCCTGGACCCACCCATTATACAGCCATGAAGTTTACCTGTACATGCACCTGTAGTTGAGATTTGCTTTACAGTTTTTAAACCCTGAGACGGTTTTTTGTATATCTGTTTGTGATGGATTTTATGCATCATAAAAAGCTTTGAACATTGGCAGTGCATGCCAGTTAATTATTTTATTTCATTATTTACCTGTCCTCATTTACTGGTGCTCTTTTATGTCATTCTCATGACCAGTGAGATTGTATGTTCATGGAATATCCAGGCCTGGCAGCTGTAATCCTTCAACCTGTTCGCCAGTTTGCAAGGTGTTTATTCAAGCATATTCTGAAAACATAATGCTGCGTTCACTGATAAAATTATACTTTTTGTGAAGCCCTGAATCTGGCGAATCCAACCAGTGTAGCTTTGTCTTCAAAATCGATGAGAAAAGCTTGAGGAATCAGCGGAAGTCGGGAGGTGTTTGAGGTACTTAACGATGGGTGGTGGCTTGCATCAAGCTCTCCAGTTTAATCTTAAACCAGCTGTGACATGCCTTCTTAAAAGTGAGAAAAAATCTATAGTGACATAAAATGCTGGTCAACTAAATAAGTGTAAATAAATGCACTCCAGAATTTTCACTGGCACAGGTGAAGTTAAGTTTAATGGTGGAGGAAAGTGAGCACACCCTGACGAGAACCTCTGCCCTTGACAAGGCACTTGACAAACTAACATGATAATAGGGGACTCCAGCAATCCTTGAGTGCTTTACGCCATCACGTTAAAATGTGAAAATGTGGATTCAAATTGAAGTTTAGTCGAATAGAATGCCAAAAGTTACTATCAGTGGTGTTCATTTTTCATGTAGAAACAATTTTTCCATTTAGACGGAATTGAATTTAAATTGTTAGAATTTTAGTCGCGTGGCCATACACTGAGCGTGATGGATGATAGAACCATTTCATTTGATGGGGATTTTGATTAAGAAAGCATGCAAAAGTTAAAAAAAAAAAAAAAGGCATGAAAAAGATATAAGGCCATGAAGTCACCACACTATATCTTATTAGCAATATCAATTATTTTCTTCACTACACATGGCCAGGTTAAAGGTCACGAATTATGATGAATAAGATGTATTTATGATATTATTATGATGGGATAATGTTTCGTTGGACAGTACAGTTTCTGCAGGTTTCAAGTTCCAGGCAATGTTAAATATACTTACCTGTGTAATGACAGTCTTTTGTCTGTGCAGAAGATGGGAGACAACTCTTGTCTATCTTTTTTGTAGTATGGTTAGTATGCTGTGTGCTGTTGAATTATATATGTGGAGGGATGCAATGAAGAAGAGTTCTGGACATCAGTGATGACCTCTTTCTCTTACACAATTATAATTGTTTATTGTTGTACATATATGAATATATGCATTAAATTTTGTTTGCAAGATGCGTAATGATCTGAAACCTAAAGACTAACAGCAGTTTTAGTTATTTATTTTTTCATCTTTTAAGTGACACCAATTTTATATTGGTTTTCACAGATTGGGCGACTCAAAAAAAAAATCCAAAACTTAAATAAAAATAATATCGAAAATCTAGCTTTTTAGTTTATCCTGAATTTAAGATTTTACTGTTTTTCAGGAATTTCCGATCCAGATTTTGATATAAATTAGATGATTTTTCAGTTTTATTTTTACGCCTTCACCGAATATTGAAAAAAGATTCGTTCTGGCAGTAAAACATAATTATAAGTTGAAATTGGTGAGATTTCCTTTCAGGCCTGTGCCCTGCATCCTCCCTCCGCTGTATAAGTGAAGTATTCTTGAGTACACTGTAAAACTCTAATAAGATAAATAAATAAATAAGGTGTGGCCTTACCTGTCAAAATGTTTTTTCAATTGACCATATTTGTAAATGGAGTATTTGATCCTTTGGTGATGTATATACAAAACATTTTAGAGCAAATGCTGGTACAGGGTACCAGCGTGAAAATGTAAGAGTTTCGTTTTGACCCTTAACCATATCTTTAAGAAACATACTACTGGTTGACCCAGAAGCTTTTTTGTACAATGAGATTACTATTCACTCTAAAGCCTCCCCTGTTATCATACCTGAACATTTTAGTTACTTATGCGATTTCACAGGTAAAGTTAAACAGTTCCACCTGTACCATGCCTTATGCATATATTTTCAAGCACCTGCATCATTAATTTTAATACGTGCCCTCATTGGGTCCTTGATTTAAGTATGATTTTTGCTAATTAGTCCCTCAGTCTGTAGCCAAACACGCTAAAATTGCATTTCTGATAAGCTGCGGCTTAAATGTGTTCAATTGTTTTGAACACATGGTGTTGATTGTTTGGTTAGGCACCGTGTGATGGGCCGGGATTTACACCAAGCACTTTGGTTTGAAAAAAGGGGATGCCATTAGTACAGTGTCCAAATGATTAATAAATATACGTAGTCCGTCAGTGATATATGTAAAATTCTCTCCCTCATACAGTGTCAACATGTTCTTATATGTGGTTTTCTATGTCAGGCCTTCAAAGTATGCTGCTGTGTGTGTGTAAATGAAGGAAGTTGTTTAGGGAAAACTTCTTCCTGTCTTATTTTTTATTGGTCTATAAAAGAATTGATGAGTAAATATAAAGGAAAAAAGAAAACTGGAAACCAGATTAAAGGAAATAACCTAAAGGCAAAGAAAGAAAGAAGAAAACAATAATGAAAGGTGTACATGTGTAGAAATGTTTTGATGATTTGTGGTTATAAGTCCAGCATTTTTTTGTGTATGTTTATGGAACTCTGATGTCAAGTTGTTGTTTAATGGACTTAAATCAAGAAAGTACATCAGCCTTTACATCCTGCTTTAACTGCCTTTTGTGACTAAGCTATTTGAAATGGTTGGATTGTTGAAAATACAGTTAGGTAAAGAATTTAAAATTTAATGACTTTTCGTACATTTTTAGTATACTTTCCAGGGGGAAGGGTAGCACTTTATTCACTGGAAATTATGCACAGTATTATTATCAAAATAACTCTGAAATGATTTACTTGTGTCACTAAACATATAAGTTGCTTAAAAGGGAGCAAATTGTTTCTGCACACCCCATACTTCTGTCAGAAAGTCTTGGTTGCAGAGGTGGTTGAAATGGTTGAAGAATCAGGGTAAACAATTTCCCAAAGAGAAATCCCTAACTGGCCTAAAACAACAGTGAAATAAACAATTTCCCAGAGAGAACCTATAATTGCATGTTCTTGGGTAAATTAGTACATGAAGTGGTACTTATGTAAATTTAGTAAAAATGCCTGCATTCCATAAATTTCAGATTCCCATCAGATTTCTGATGTAGTCTGATGGATGGATTGATCAGGGTTTTAGGCTACATGTTCCATCAGCTATGTGTCTGATTTGTCAGGAAAAGCTGAGGTGAGGAGAGGTTCTGTTTCATGAACATGCAATTTCCTGTTGTAGTGGGACCTGTATAGCTTCGATAACAAGATGCTGGTAATGAACAGAATTTTGGCTTACGCCTGAATAAGCGTAAGGCTTACATAATTCGATTGGCCAACTTGCATTTCGTGGACAGGGTCAGCGGGCGGCCATATTAAGGCAGGGTGGAAAGGCCGAGGCGAATTGGGTTGAAATATTGACCTCCATGCTACATTAATTTCTGTTGTAGATTGGATTTGTTCTTTTGGAAATGAGTCGAGATGTGAGAGGGGAAAATCAGTCCGTCAGACTGTAATTCTGTAATTGACTTGTTCTATAAGGTCTTATCGCATGTTTCCAGCAGAGGTTTGAGATATTTATTAGAAAGTCTAAGCCCTCCGTGTGACATCTTGGTCGCTTTATCTCAACTATACGTGGCCTTTCTCATAGTAATAACTCCACATCAAACTCCAGCCCTCCAGCAGTTTCTCATTTTTCATGTCTCCGGAAAAAACAGGTTAGGTCCCCAAATCTCGCCTATTTCCTCCCTTGGTGATCCAAATTTTTCACCGTGGGCCAAAATATGTTATTTCCAGATTACAAAACAGGAAGGGCCTTTTTTCTGCTGTGGTATTGATTTTTTTTCTGACGTAACCTATAGAGGTGAAGTGCTTAAGTTTGCCGCAGTGAGCATGCAAGCACACGGCTGTTTCTAATTTGGCAGACTAACAAGAAAATATAGCAGAGTATGTTAAACTCTGTTAAAGGGCTGTGTTTTGAATCCTTTCCTGAATATATCCTGTTAAATGTATATGATACAGTCTTATACACGCTGGATATGTTATGTCAGTTAAGTGAAGAATTGTGCTGACTTGACAAGAAACTTTCCTTAAGCGCTTATTCAGTTATTTGTTGGATTGGTATTTTACGCCCGACTTAAAGAGTGTTTAGTTTATTGGACAGTGATTCAGGTTTGTGCGTAGGCAAAGCAGGGCGACAGAGTCTACATTTGGGGATACTCCAATACCTTGTCCGGTACCTACTGTGATAAGGTCATAGCTTATAGGGTGGTACTTAATAGAAATCAATCTCATTGGTAAATTATTACAGCTCTGAACTCCGGCATTCAATACGGGTAGACCTTGATTTGGCATAAGTTTAACATCTGTACGTAGAGTGCAGCTGACATTCACACAGTCCAAGAAAGAACAAATCTTCATATTTTTCCAATTTTTTAGGACAGATATTGATAGTGCTGAATGAAAAAAATGACAATCCTTTGTCGAGTCTGTTGCTCATTAGATGTACTAACCACAGAAGAAAAGAGAAACTATGTTATAATTACATGTACACTGGCTAAAACGAGCAGACAAGGTGTTCCAAAAATTTGATGAATTACCGTGTATATGATAATTTATTTAGGAATTATTCCATAAATTATCAATTCACCTCATTATGTTGAGCTTATGGAGAATTTTTTATAAGCATTTTGTCCATATGGATGTTGACTGTGAAAGGGATCTGTTTAAAGCAGGGGATTTTGTTGACCGTGTTGGCAGGAATTTTTAATACAGTGGTAAACAGGATAAATTTCAATTTTCAATAGAGTAAGGGATAGTCTTGTGTTAAATTCAAATTTGAAAACACCAAAGAACTAAGTAACATTTTGAGGTACACATGGTATCCCAGATGTGCAGTGGTCATTTAAATATGAAAATGATGCTTTGAACTTATTTGAGGTGTATGTGTGATGATATGGAATGGAAGCATTTTTGGAAATTGTTTGTGCCAGTTGTAGCCTTGAGGTAGTTCCTGACATGTAAATGTCCTGTGTGAGGACCTGATACACATGTATCCTTGGTTGCCAGGGTCTGTAATAGCGTTGGTATAAGAGGACAATTTTCATCACAGACCAGTACAACACTGGAAACCCTAGATCTACCCTTCCCACATGCTCAACCCATGTGACTTTAATGGCAACTCCTTGAAAAAGCCCCCCCAAAAAAAAAGTCAGCGGTCCAGTTTGGGCTGATCGTTAGCCAGAGCTGACGTGGGTCGTGCTAAGGTGAGGCTGTTGTCTGAAGCAGGTGGCTGCATGACGGGCTGCGGAGGAAATACCTCTTGTCACTCGTATACAACCTCTGTGACCACTCTCTTCATTACCTCCTGCTATTTTGGGCTTTTTGTAAGCCGTTAACTGTTGAGTAACTTCCAGGAGGGAAACTGTCTGGCGTGTATTGTCCCCTGACATCGTCCTGTTGCTAGGCTTCATAGCTGGCTTGCCACGGACCAATTTGCTACAGGTGATCAGTCTCCTGGAAAACCCTTTTCTATTGGACATCGTTTATTTCCCAGATCTATATATCTGCCTATTTACCGAACTGGAAATATCTACTACTTTCCATTATTACCTATAAAGGAACCGTTTGTCTGTCGGAAACTGTTTACGTCAAGTTTTGTCGCAGACACAAGGGGTTCTTGGAGAACCATGGAGGAAGGTGACCCACTAAACCTTCCCCTTTCTCCGTCTCCCAGGAAAAAGCAAACTGAGGAAAATCATCACAGGTAACCTGTTTGAAACCCTGCTTTAATTGTTTCCAGAAAGTTTGTAGTGAACTTTGTTTCTTGATGATCTTATTTTACACCACTAGAGTAATTAGTCAATTGCCTGGATGTTCAGAATATATTATATATATGTTTGCACTCCTCTAATCTTTAAAAGGTGATTCTTGAAAATGAAAGATTTGTGCATTGAATGGAATTATGTTTTAGTTACAAGATACTGTGTTTGGAACGCCATATGGTTAAATATAGTGGATCAAGACCGTTGTGGGATAACCTTATGTAAGATGGGTCCAGATGAAATTTTCAACATTTGTTCCTTCATTCTGAACTTGGGCATTATACTTTGCGGTGACAGGCATTGCTTCCGGTGTATTAGGTTTTTGTGGTTACATTTTAATTTTATTGCCATATCTTTTTGTCTTGTAAAGTAACTGTTTTATTACTTCAGTTAAAGTCAGTTCAGCGTTGACTTTAGGGTAGACTTTCTTGTAACTTACTCTATGGAAGTACTATGTGCATAATTATTATCATGATTATGGGTCAGGTCTTTATTTTCATCATTTTTTACCAGAATTTAAAAGGATTCCCCTAGATTTACTTTCGAGAATCCACTAAAATTAATCCAAATCCAGTACCTTAAAGCATCTGCTTGAAAGGCTTCAGTGCATGTAAAAGTTTTAAGGGATGCAACCATCAAACCTTTAACAATGTAAAATAAAGTATTTTTTTACTTTAAAACAAAACATGTGAATCTAAAAAATGGCAAAAATCAGATTTCGGGATTCAAAACTAAAGTTCCCTGTGGTTATACGCATCTTATGGTCCTCATGGAAGCCGTCTTCTTCTTAAACATTGGGCTCCCATGTTTCAGTGGATGCAGGTGTTGCTGATTCGGACACAGTTTCATCTTTGCTTTACCTGTGAACCATTTACCTGTGAGTCATATTGTAATTACCTGAGGCTGTCGTTAAAAATATGTTTGTTTGGGCATGTACTGTTCAAACAAGATTACTTTTTAAAGCCATTTTGATATTTTAAAAAATTTTTCTCCGAATGTCTGTTTCTTTGAAATATCTGTATTTCTTATTAAGCAGAAAAGGAAAAAAATCAAAGACTGAAAGATAACATGTTTGGGTTAAACATAACAAAAAAATTTCAAGGATGTGTGAGAACACCAAGCAAAGGAATTGGAACTATATTCAATTTTACACCATTTATAACATGCTCATAGTGATCTAGATTTCTCGTATGCAGAGCCTGTAAGAATTAAATGGTTTTTGTTTCTGTGCTGGAAATTGGTAACTGTACTTTCTGGAGAGTCCTGGGATACACTTACCATGGAGGGTGGCTCTGCAGACACTCATGTCTGCGCATTTCCTATTTACCGACTACTGATGGATTATGTTCAGGCTTTCAGACAACAATGATAGTACTGTGGCTTGTTGTCTGTAGAAATTGGGTCCATGGGGTTCTTTTACTTGGCATCCACCTTGGGTTTTGGCCAGGAATGTTCACCAGGGCTTTGTGATGGTCTGTGGTTGACAGTTACATATATGAACTTTTCAGATGAAGTGATATATTGTACATATGTGCATAATGGGTTAGATCCTTCTCAGTTAATCGGTGAAATCATCCTAAAAAATAGCTTGAAATGGATTTCGATATAGCAATTGCTTCTAATGCATAATAAAAATTTATTTTTCTTGCTAACTGTAATTAAAGAAACTAAAAACCAGGAGCAGGTTGGAATTCTCTTGTGTTACATGTGTCTGGATTGTGATCATTTTAGCATTTTCCACCTTTGCACAGAATGTGATCTGAATTTTTTTAAACATTGCCATTTTGAAATTCGACACGCAAAGGGTAAAGTATAATCATGGTCGAAATTTAATTTAGCTTAATTGATATTACAGGTTTGTTCAAGTAAAAACGTTGAAATGTGACAGCTGTGCTGCTTTGTCAGGGAAGAATACATGTATGTGTAGTATTTACAGCTTGGTCGTAATTTTCCAAATAACCAATATGAAAGCTTAAAATTAGCTTTCGGAACATCACAAAAACATACTTTTCATTTCTGTATACTTCAGACTGTTTAAGTGGGATGTGGCAACTGTGTCTCTTTGAAATGGAATCTGATTTCTCTGATATCTTGTGGACAGCCTTGGGTGGAATATTGTGGACAAAGCGTTCGGTGGTCAGACTTGTTTTACTGGTTGTATGTCCCCATGTCCAGTAAAGGAGATAGAAAGAAAAGGGTTTGCCTCATAGGGATCAAACTTGTCACCCATGGTCCATTATTGCTGATTTTTCAGGAAGGCTGTCAAACCTCCCTTTGACAATAATCCCAGGGTTAATACCGACACTGTCTATAAACAGCAGTATAGTTCTCGGGGGTTGTGATCAATTTCCTGTGAATATCAGACCAACTCCTACAAAATAATAGCCTAGTTGAGGCTTTCAGAAATTCATTTTCTCGCCCGGATACATCAGAGAGTCTGTGTCAAGATCATAACTCGCGTACAGTTCTTGTGCGATTTAATGATGGTTGGTTCGATCGGCATATTTCCAAGCAATTACCTTTCAGGGAATCCAGCATTTTCAGTGTGGAGTTTTATAAATGTGCTTGTGTGATATGATCACATTTGATACGGAATCCTCTGAAATCTCTCATGACAAACTGAGAAATGAAATAACTTGGCTGTTTTTCAGCTATCATCTGCTGTGAAAGTAATGTTTTATTCATCGTTTTTGATGGGCTTGTATGTTTTTTGTTTTTTTGCGAAAAGCTTGACAGTATGAAAGTTTAGCAGGGTCATTATCACGAGGGACAAATGTATGTTACACCTAGGCTCTTCAAAACCTTGTGATTGTGTTTTTCAACAGCCCATTGTTTCCAAGGTATCAGATTCTGTTGAGTATGTTCATTGTTGATGATTAGATTCTCTGAACCCATATCACAGTGTAATCTTTTACTTTCTTCATGTGTGCATTTCAAATCATGTGGGTGCTGCTAGTACAATGTGACGTTTGATATCAATCACTTAAGCAATTTTGTCTCTCCTTCCCCAGATAAGAAAAAGTTTTCAAGATTTATTATCAAAATGGTTCTTCATATTCAAATGTTCTGCATGGCGTCACTGTGACAAAATGTAAGTCTTGTTTAGTTCTGTTCCATTTCTTCCTTTTTCAACAAATTATTGGCCAGTTTTGTCCTGTTTTAGAACTTATTTTTTTCTAAACGGTTTGTCATATAAAATTGGAAGTTTGCATGCGGCTTCATTAGATCAAGTTTGAGTTCTGTACTGTTTTGTTCATTTTCGAAGAAATTTATGTCTATTATTGTTTTGTTGTGCTGTAGCTATTTTCCTGACAGCTCACCAGAATAGGGGGCATCAATTGCAAAAGCAAGAAATACAGACTGCTCGATGAGTGTTGTGTCATGTGTATTCAGTGTCTTAAAAGCATTTATTTATAACTTGGAAAGGAGAATGGAGGGAAAACAAATTTTCTTTTTCTTCTCTTGTCTGTTGATTTTATATCCATACAGCTCAAATCCTGATACTACAAATGTTGCTTCCAAAATCAAGCCCAAACTCATTAAGTTGTTCACAAACACTCTGATGGTTTTCCCCTCGCAATACCATCTTATATCCAGTGTTAATTACTTCCAGTGTCAGTGTTAAGACTCAAGCTTAGTTTATGTTTTAAGAAAGCGTAACGCAAGTGGATCACTTGATTTATTAACTTTATTATTTATTTCTTTTATGGTTAATAAAATACATTCAAATTTGTATACGGTCAGTGTTGTAAGTGGACAATTTATAAGATTACGTTATTGATAAAAAATATTGTGTACAACCTCTAAAAACATCTTGATTCTTGATTGTCTCACTTTTTACCAAACTGTTTTTTCTCTCAACAAATCCTTTTTCTCATGTGAAGTTCGTGATTTTGAGATTTTAAGCCCGTAATGTCTGAGGAAGAAAAACAAAAGAAGGAGTGTAGGAAATTATACATCAAATGTTGGTCAAAGAATTACTTTCTTGGAAATGCCTCCAGTTTATAACATTTCTTCCAACCAGAAATCATTTTAGGTGAGATTCAAGAGTAAATGCATTTTGATAACAAGTCACCAATAAAGTGCTGTGAAGATTGGATCAGTGATAAAGTCGTTGTCTTGACCTTATAGGAATTGTCTGAGACCTGATGAATGCGGTTTTAACGTTTGCCATTGCCAAACTATAACCAGGTTCCTGGTCTTTAACCAAGATGGATTTGTCAAGGTCGGCATGGAGGTCGCAAAGTTGCTGAAGCACTTTAAGTTGAGAAATGATTCGGCTGAAAGTCCTAAGTAAACCAGAACATTCTTCAGTGATCACAATTTAGTGCAAATAAAACTGAATTGACAGATTTGAAATTAATTTTAGGAGCATTACATATTGTGATTTTAATGTCTGTGATATCAGTAACTCTATCTAAATGGTAGCCAGTGTGATAGTAAAAATGTATTGACGTGTAATTGTTTGGTCGTCAGATGTCCTGGCTGAGGTCAATACTAACAAATCTGCCAGGTTGGAAGGTTGGTTCAGAAGCTATTAGGTTTAATTCCCCAGATGTTTTCTGAATGTATTAAGTCAAAGTTGTGCAGATCAAGCTTTAATAAATGTATGTAGGGAATTTACCACTAATATATACTGGCTGAAAGTAAGGTAGGCACATATAGTTTATAGGTATTAAGGTAGTAAAATTATTGGGTATGTACATTGAGCACCAATAAGATAATTTAATAAAGCTTTTTCTACTTGAATGTAGCAAAGGTTATAGAAAATCACATTTTAAGGTGGACATTAGTGTGCAACCCAGAAGATCCTGACTGGGAGTTGAGCATCCTGGCAGGATTTGCAAACTTCACCCAGGTGTCAGTAGACAGGAAATTTAGGAAAATAATCAAACTTTCTGAAGGATGTTTTTTGTCATTGTCTTTGAAGTTTAGAAAGTCTTTCTGTCTCTTTTTCATTATCCAATCAGTTAATTGCTGGACACATTGTCAAGGCTGTTTTGGATGTTTTATGGCCACCGGCAATCAACGCGTTAGTTCATTATGGTGAAGAGGTTCTCGAAAAAGTTGACCGAAGGCTTGGTCTGGAAGTTACAGTGTGTGGGAATTCCTAAAAGGCTTTTAGCAGTACGGTAGCAGCTCCTTACTCCTTGGTGGCTCTATTTATAGATTGTCACTGCAATGTGTTTTAGCATACCGATGTTAGCTTCTGCCAATCGATGAACGCATGGTGGTGAGTTGGCTGGCCATGGGATGACACACGGAGCTTTCCCGGTGACGGCATCCTGTTACGTCTACATCCACAAACGGAAAAAAATTGTGACAGGCCGGTGACAGAGTTACGGAAAGTAATTTTTCTCTGTCATTTGTAGAGATCAATTAGGGACACTAGGTGTATTTTGTACGGATGTGCACAAAGTCTTTGGCTGGACAGTTTCATTTTGAGTGGTCATCGGAGGGGGGGTAGCAGGCAGGCCTCGACCTCCAGACGTGGTTAACCACAGAAACCAGACTGCAGTCCTTGTGGTCATCTATAAGATCTGTAAGTCTGTATTAGTGGTCAGTGTCCTTAGGTCGGACAGTCAGGCCACTCTGAGACTGAGCGTTCCAGGAATACCTGCCTTAACCATGTCTGAGCTATCAGGATTATCACCTGCTGGGTAAGCCAATTAACTTAGTTATGTTTAGCACACCTGTGTTTGTGTCACCTGAAATGATGAATGTGCTTTCTGATTGAACTTAAATACAACATCTTTCAAGTGTGATTGACATCTATATTATCTGAATCATTGGTATGTCAACCCAGTGGTGGATGGTTTTCAATTGCAGTATGTGTGAAAATTTCAAATAAAAAAATGTTTCGTTTTCATTATTAATATTGGGTTATTTGACTAGGCTTTTCAAGTAGAACTGTATTATTAATGATGAAAATAGAAGTTTGTGAAAGTAGTGTTTACTATTTCTGAGAAAGATGAAGGAATTATTCTGAAATTCCAGTGAAGCCACACTAAATTAACTTTAAACCTCAAACAAATTCAAAGGTTTAAACAGTGTGATAAAGTAGATGTTCACGTGACAATCCTGATTACGTACCAAACGTTACTTACTTACGACATTCTGTAGTTTTAATTTTCCTGTTCGGAAAATGGAATGTGTTATTAGTTATCACAAAAAATAGATGTAATATGTATTTTAAGATTTCTCAAATGTGGCAGATGAACCATTCGTATTTTGTTTTGACGGGTTTGAAAAAGACGAATTAGATAAATAAGTTCTGTGGTATACTTCAGCCTTAAAAGATTACATGTATGTGTATTTATTTGTTTGTTTATTTATTTATTTATTTATTTATGTGTATTTAATACTCAGGTTATGATCTTATATGTGACTGATATACCTTTGCCTTTCTTTTAATCCTGGTACATCTTATCATTTACTCTGAATTAGTTTGGCGTGCTAGTAAAATCTCACAAATTTCACTGGTTCTGTGCTGGTGAACATTTTAAGCCTGTGAGTGACTGGAGTGACATAGTGAATGTGTAAATCTTTAGCTCTCATTGCTTGTGGGTCATTTGCATCAAATAAGCTCAGGTCACAATCAGTAGAAGAGTTTCGATTTCGAATCATGTGACTTGTCAAATATTTTATTCAACATATGTTGATCAGTTATCAATTCACATATCAGTATCTCGTCATTTTCTGGATACACCACTGACACTGCTATTCTTCAGGAACATCATTAGTTCACAAAGTCTTACAGTTCCTCAATTCTTGCCATTATTACTTTATTCTAAATCACAATTTCGGAAACTCTTTTCAGGTTCCGATGTTATTGTAAATGTAATCAAAAATAGTTGTCTGACACTTTTCACAGGTCACATGATACAGTAGGATGTTTTTTACCTTTAACAGTAAAAAAGTACGACCTGAAAACCGCCTGATTTAGGACCAGCTGGCTACCATAAATATGTTGTGTAAATCTGTATGTGACATGTGGGAAAGTTTGTTAGTAACTCGGCAAAGTTCATTGGTTTAAGCCGTACACTCAAGTTTTTTCACCCGTAAAACTGACTGCCACCTTGTTCGGAATAAATTCCTGAGTATGGTCAACAATCAACGATCAAATAAATAAGTACTAATTAACTTTGTAATCATTAACCCTTTTAACAGAAATTCTTTTAATGCAAGATAAAGACATTGTATTTTTATGTTCAGTTTGTTGAGAAGTAGAACGTATTTGGTAATGATGGCACTCACTGGTTTAATTCTCTGGTTATGTATTAAGCAGATGAATGAGTATTTGTATAACAAAGCTAACTACAAAATCAAGCTGAGGCGAGTATACACAGGGGCCCATTTTATCATCCTTCACGGTCTTACATTTCTGATACACATGCCTAAATTCTAAAATCTGATGTGAACTCATGTATTTTAGCCCTGTCGGGCGCCTAAAATCTCTACGAATGAGGAGTTTTTTTGGTCGTCATGGTATTGATTTCTGTTTCAGTGCGGTATGTTTCTCCAATTTTATGAGTTTATGTGAGACAAATTGAGGTGAAAATATCACTATCAAGGGAGAATGTAAAGGTCATCTGGGTCGCACGCCAGAAGCACATTAGGCAGACGTGCAAGGTAACTGTGTGATTGAATTGTCAGACAGCCTCCAGTGCTGGCCATGAACAGGTTTCCTATCAAGCGATTGGATGAAATAACTGCTTCATTTCACCATCAATCTGAAAATGTCAGAGTTGACTAGAGACCAGTATATGGTTCGTTGGCACTTGTTTGGAAACGTTTCCTTGTTGTTGAGTGGTGTAAGTATAGTATGTGCCTGTGTGTTTAGTTATCTTTCTGTTCAACCAGACTGAATGACATATTGGTGTGCGCCATAGGCTTTTTGTAGTTATACAGGTCATAAATGTAATCTGATTTCTGTATATAAGGTTTTCTGGCCATGCATTTATTACTTTTGTCGTGCACAGTGAGCTGAATCTGAACAGTACAGGACTGGGGTTCACAACAATTCCTTATTAAAATCAAATTGTCATTATTTCCATAAATATTGTGACATATTTGTCCTAGTGAATTGATATTTTGTTTCTTTATCATGATGAATCACAGATGTCACATGGAATAATCACTTTTTTGTGAAATAAGAGCTGTTATCCCATGTGATTGTCATAAGCTTTCATCATGCAGAGCTAACATGATAAATAATTGTGGCCATGATGAGTAATGAGCAGGATGTGTGTTATGCACACATTACCAGTTTTTAAACTTACAAATGTCCTACATCTGCTGGGGCCAGAGGCAGTGTACAGCTGTGCAGCTTTTGGTTTCAAGTAGTTGACGTGGAAAAGATTGGCAATGTTTTGATTGAGGTAATTGTGTCAACCAAATGGTAACATGTGTTTGAATGTGTCCCAGACAATTTGCAAAAAGTTCACCGGGGATAAACATATTTTTGATGGATTTAAAAACCATATTGTATTATTGTCTTAACCAAATTAAGAACAGCTGTTTCAGTCCATTTTTGTGTGTTTGTCTCAGAACATTTTGCTAATTCAGATTCAAGGTGAATTCCCACTCTAAAACGTATTTTGTTTGTTATTGCATAGTTTATATGTGATGACGTATTATCTTAATGCAAAAATATAGATACTCCGAAGAAACTGAGAAGTTGCATATTTGAATTTTCAATATTTTGACAATATTTTATTTGTCATCTTCAGGATACATAAAAAGTCACAAGTAACTGGTATTTATACCCAGTTCAGTTGCACAAGCAAGCAAACAATAAAAGGTTCAGAAGATTTAGGTTGATGAATGATTTAGTGGATGTAGCCAATGAAAAGGATGATAGCGTGCTGTGGGGTTGGTGAAAGGTTTCAAAACTGAACGTTGCCTTCTAACTTGCCTCAAAGGGCATGCAGAAAGAAACCCATCCTCTCTTGCATTCTTGTGAATTATTCCAAGAGTATAAAGATCTTTTGGACCTCCTTGACAGACTGAATAGTAAGCCTGTGAGTCGTCTCTGTTCTCCTGAATGCCAGGATTATTGACACCGCTGAGAATTAGAACATACTCTTATTTAAGGAGGCACTAGCCAACCGACGAGAAACAATCCGCTTCTAAACAACAGTGTAAAAGCATCTGAAGAATTGCATCTGTTTAGATGAATATTATGGTTACATGTATGTACATACAACTGCAGTGTATATGTATACATATTTATCTTCTTCTTTCTCTTCCTTAATATTTAAGACATTCACTTGCTGACACTATACTTGCCATGCATTCTTGTATTTTTATTTTCTACTTATTGGACAGGCATTATTGTACTTATCTTCTGAATTGTGTGTTACCCTTTACTGTGTGTCACTGTTGTTTTTACAGTACATTTATATTTTACTGTCCTAATCCTCTAATCTCATTAGTACACCCTGCTGCCAGTTCTGTTGCCTCATTTCAATGAAAAACTGTTTATTCTAACAGGCATATAGATTGTCAGTGTACAGAATACCTGCCCCCCATCCCCCCCATCCCCCCCACCCCAACACGCACGCCTCTTAACCAACCCACAACATTCTGTTGTCCTTTTCATTGGCGACATCGACTAAATTGCTTATCAACCTAAATCTGCTGAACCTTCTATTGTTTGCTTGTGTAACTGAACTGTGTGTGTGTATGTGTGTGTATATGTATATATATATATATATAAACCAGCTGCTTGTGTGACTTCTTATGCATCCTGAAGATGATGAAAATTTTGTCGAAATATTGAAATGTCAAATATGTGACTTTTCAATTTTTTTCGGAGTATCTGTGCTTTTGCAGTGTACTAAGCTTATTGGTGGATCAATATGCTTTTAACATATTATCTTTGAAGTTGATTGTATCACATTTAATTTGCATAATAAAAGACAATCGGCTTACATGACTGCCAATGACTGGAAATAAAATCTTTGCTGATGGCATTACTGAGTAATAAAACAGTGGCACAAGTCTGGCACCATAAAAGAATCTGTTCCTCTACAAAAACTGATATAATTTTTTAGATCCCAGTACTTGGAGACAAGACATGTTTGGTCTTTATTTTTGGTCAAATTTGAATAAGAGCCCCAGGACATTTGAAAAATGACATTGAAACATGACTTGGCAAATGTGAAAGAATGCAGTCTACGGTTACAGTTGTGCAAATGACGAGGCGCAGTGTAAGTTTTGCGCACTCTTTGTTAAATTTTGAATACAACCAAGGGCTGTTGATTTTCAGTTTGCATGGATTGTTCAGAGATCAAAGCTTGAGTGTAAATTTCAGATGGCTTACATTTATATCTGGTTTAGGTTTGATATTAAGTTCTCCTTGAACGAAAAAAATTGGTTAACTTTTATCAATTTATAAATCAAAAATGGGTTTGTCGAATTGCATATTCATCTTTTTGGTTTTTGACTTGATATGCTAGATTGTTTATTTCAGAATTTCTCCTACATAAAATGAATACAAACTGCCATTAAACATTTTGTCCTTGGACTTACAGAAGTCGTTTTCATTATTACATTAGTGCTAAGACATTAATATATTAACAAAGAATTTCATGTTATTAAAGTTGTTGTGTATATTTATGTCCACCAGAGGGATTTAAAGATCATAAAATATTGCTTTTGTGCAAAAACTTTCAAACATCCGACTGTTCAGACAGATCCCAACGTGCCCATGTAAGATTAACATAGCTTTTAAGAATGGGGGAAAATGTGTAACTTTGTCTTGGACTAAATTTGAAATCAAGCACAGTTATGGTACAAGGATTGACATAGTTTAGTTTGCATGTGACATGTGCAGCTGTAAGCAGAACCAATAGCTATCACATCATCACTGCAACATTAAATGAGGGTCTTTTTCCCTCAGATTCCATCACACCTAACTTCATATTGCTATGTTGTTGAGATCAATTCAGAATATCAGTAAGTTTGCTGGTCGGAGAGTAACCTGATAACTGTGGGAACCAAGAGTTCTGTCCCTTGGCATTAGCTGTAACTGTGCTGACTGAGGAGTAGAATTCCTCACCTATGGTTCAGCATTATAAATCCCAACATACATGAAGTGCTTTCATGATTGTTTATCCCCAGATTTACACCTGTTCTGTGTTTTTACCATAAACATTCCCTGCAGTGTTTTTTGTTAAGATGTACACAAGTACATGCATCTTTTTGTCGTGCATATCAGCATGTGTTAGGTGATTCACATGTGTGTGCCTGCCTGAGCCGCACTGAGGCTAGAAACATGGACCACGAGCAGAAATCATACAGGATTAAGGGTTTAGTATAAGGTAAATGGCCTAAAATTTCACCCCAAAAAGTGCATTTTTAGAAACAATAAATATTGTAAAATATTCTCCTCAGTGCTGAAATGTATTTTTTTTTTCGTATTATCCTATCTTCTAATCAAATCTCAAAGCAACTTTCTGAGGTCAGTAGAACTCTCATTAGTGCAAAACGAGCCACTTAGATGTAGTCAGGGGTCATTTTAGGTCATTAGCAATGTGTACATGTATAAAATATTGATAGAAGAAGATTTGTTTGTGAACTTTATAAATATTTTTTATAAGTCTTATAAATAAGACTAGTTGCTCTACTTTATGTGATGTAAATTTAACTGGAGAAAATATTCAGGGCTAAATTTTGGCTCGGCCTAAAAGCCAGTCTGAGCTCACGTCTGTGATCTTGTCTAGGCATTGTGGCCAAACAGCAGTTAGTATCGGCTCAAAACTGACGTAGATCGAACGCTGTTGATTTTCTCTATTCAGTGAATTATAATGTGTCCAGATAGAAGCATAACAGTTAGAGACCTCCACTCGAATGTTGGCTTTCCCAAGATGGTGGATGATGGGTAATGTAAAAACTTGAAATAAAAACAAACAAACTATAGCATTGTTGTATGGCATACATAAAAAGCCTGGATCAACTACCTCATATAATACACGAATTTAAACATCTCCATGTTTTTCTCTTTTCAGCCCGACAGTAATCATATCAGTTCCACCTTATAACCGCATGCTTTTGCTGCATAAAAAAAAAAGATATTATTATACATATATAATGATATATATGTAATACATATATATTCATCTTGTTCACCCTAAAAATTTTTTAGATATAAAAATTGTATCACCAATAATATGATTTTTTTTTCTTTTCAGCTTTAAAATATATGATAATAATTTTTTTTTCAAATATGTGATTTACAATACACAAGTTAATATAACTAAATTAAGGACGTTGGAATATTTCTACATGTATGTATGTACGATGGTCCGATATAAAAAAGTTACTTTATAAACCAAATTTATCTTGAAACTCCTACTTGTCACTGCCAAAATAAATGTATTGTTACAATCATATGACAAATATATAAAATGTTGACTGAAGTTTGAAGTAAAATATCGCATACATACTGTCAACTGCTACTAGACATGAAGTGAGCAATGTTGTTTTACGACTCTGGCTTTGTGGTGTTACCGACACAGCAGGTATTGATCGTTCTGTCCTCAGGGGGGCTCCAGGCAGCTCACTCTAGTGACAACTACTCAACATGCCACTACAGTACAACAAAGTCATGTAAGCTCCCTTAGATAAGATAAGTTTATTTATTTATTTGGTATTTTACACTTTACTCAAGATTTTACTTTACTTAGCATTATGGTGGGAAACCGGGCAGAACCCAGGGAAACCTACAACCATCCTCAGGTTGCTGGTAGACCTTCCTACTTGCGCCCAGAGAGAAAGCCAACATCCTTAAATAAGAAGACTATAAAATTAAAACTAGGTAAACAACAAAAGGGTATAATATTTATTGAAAAGACAACATTGCGACAGACTTGAAACCAAAAGGTACAAGACAACAAGAAATTCAAACCCAAACAATTTTTAAATATATTTCTATACCGCAAAATAAATCAACACCAAACCCCAAAGTTTTAGTAGGAAGAAAGTAATGGAACAGTGACACATTGTCCTGCAGTTGAGAAACATTTACTATTTTAATATCAATATATAAAATACATTCGTACAGAGCAGCATGTTGTTAATAATAATTAGAAATACCAAACACCAAGTGAACATTTAAAAACCGCATAATAACCAGCGGATAACAGTCCCACCATGCATGACCAAGATAGAATGTGGAAAAATAAGGCAGAATGCTACCAAAATAATTAACTTATATTTCTGAATGATCATGGGTTTCACATAGCAAGTTACCTGTCGTTGAGATAATTTTACTTACACAAGACATGCTTCCATACATTGCATACTTACTTATCACTTTCACACCCAATCATATCCTCTATCAAATCTGGTTTTCTACATTCACACGTACACATCACTTTCACACCCAATCATATCTTCTATCAAATCTGGTTTTCTACATTCACACGTACACGTCACTTTCACACTCAATCAAATCTTCTATCAAATCTGGTTTTCTACATTCACACGCACACATCACTTTCACACCCAATCATATCCTCTATCAAATCTGGTTTTCTACATTCACACGTACACATCACTTTCACACCCAATCATATCTTCTATCAAATCTGGTTTTCCCCATCACATGCACACATCACTTTCACACCCAATCATATCTTCCATCAAATCTGGTTTTCCACATTCACATGCACACATCACTTTCACACTCAATCATATCTTCTATCAAATCTGGTTTTCTACATTCACATGCACACATCACTTTCACACTCAATCATATCTTCTATCAAATCTGGTTTTCTACATTCACACGCACACATCACTTTCACACCCAATCATATCTTCCATCAAATCTGGTTTTCCACATTCACATGCACACATCACTTTCACACTCAATCATATCTTCTATCAAATCTGGTTTTCTACATTCACACGCACACATCACTTTCACACCCAATCATATCTTCCATCAAATCTGGTTTTCCACATTCACATGCACACGTCACTTTCACACTCAATCAAATCTTCTATCAAATCTGGTTTTCTACATTCACATGCACACGTCACTTTCACACTCAATCAAATCTTCTATCAAATCTGGTTTTCTACATTCACACGCACACATCACTTTCACACTCAATCATATCTTCTATCAAATCTGGTTTTCCACATTCACATGCACACATCACTTTCACACCCAATCATATCTTCTATCAAATCTGGTTTTCTACATTCACACGCACACATCACTTTCACACCCAATCATATCTTCCATCAAATCTGGTTTTCCACATTCACATGCACACGTCACTTTCACACTCAATGAAATCTTCTATCAAATCTGGTTTTCTACATTCACACGCACACATCACTTTCACACTCAATCAAATCTTCTATCAAATTTGGTTTTCCACATTCACAGGCCCACATCACTTTCACACCCAATCATATCTTCTATCAAATCTGGTTTTCTACATTCACACGCACACATCACTTTCACACCCAATCATATCTTCCATCAAATCTGGTTTTCCACATTCACATGCACACATCACTTTCACACTCAATCAAATCTTCTATCAAATCTGGTTTTCTACATTCACACGCACACATCACTTTCACACCCAATCATATCTTCTATCAAATCTGGTTGTCCACATTCACATGCACACATCACTTTCACACCCAATCATATCTTCTATCAAATCTGGTTTTCTACATTCACACGCACACATCACTTTCACACTCAATCATATCTTCTATCAAATCTGGTTGTCCACATTCACACGCACACATCACTTTCACACCCAATCATATCTTCCATCAAATCTGGTTTTCCACATTCACATGCACACATCACTTTCACACTCAATCAAATCTTCTATCAAATTTGGTTTTCCCCATCACATGCGCACATCACTTTCACAGAATGCATTTTTGAAGAAAATCCAAAATCACATGACAGTTTTCTGAACAAAATATCAAAAGTTTTGTCATGACAGGAATTTCATAAGGGCATTTTTCTTTGCCTACATAACTGTTAAATCAAAATTTTACCATATTAGCTAACAGAAAACACACCACAATCCCGGCCATTTTCTTGCTGCTGTATTTCTGGAATTTGTTTTTTCAGCCTTTTTCGTCCTCTGTCTTTCTGTTTTTTTATTTTATTTTTTGTTTGCCAGACTAGTATGCCATTATAAGCTGGAACGGATATGATTACTGTCGGGCTGAAAAGACAAAAACATGGAGACGTTTAAAACCCTGTATTATATGTGGTAGTCAAGTAGATCCAGGCTTAATGTGTATACCATACAACAATGCTACAGTTCGTGTGCGGATTTTATGTAAATTTTTACATTGCCCGTTGTCCGCTATCTTGGAAAAGCCGGCAATCGAGCAGAGATCTCCGACGTGTGTCATGAAAATGTGATAACTCGGTAAACACTGCTTTAATCTTGACACATTATAAATAGCTGAATAGAGAAACACAATAGCACTGGATCTATATCGGTTTTGAGTCGATACTCAATACCGTTCAACCACAATGCCCAGGCAGATCTCAGACCAGCCAACCGGAGCTAAGAGCAGCTTTTAGATAGAGTCCTAAATTTTTAACTGGATAATCATGATCAAAATTTTGAAAAATTTCAGTCTCCTCTGGATTTGGGCCTTAGTCATGCATTCATTTTTATCGATGACACAGAGTGTCAAAACAAATTTTATCCACCTAAAATATATTGTTACTGTTATTGAATATTTTGGAAAACTAGCTGTTGATAAAAAAAATATCACTCTGATTTACATTCATTAAGTTAGAAATACTGCTAAATATCTGTTTATGCCTTTTTGGCATTTATAAGGAAGTAAGGGGCATTTAATACGTTTTGTTGTGATATAATAATGCTAGGTCATATTTATCATACTATAATTTGTACAGGCATGTCTTTATGATTCAGAGAATTATAACAAACTTTCTGATTTCTGAATTGCTTTGTTTTCTTGCAGGTGTGACAAACAGCTGACATTGCGAAGTTACAGGTAAGTTTTTTCACATATTAACCATAACTTATCTTTAATTATTCTTTCTGCATGCACGCAAAGAGCTCCAAGGATCTTAGAATTTTAAGGTTAATGGATAAGTAGTGAAATATTTTGGAAATGCATTTATACTTTTGCATGCATAATGATTAAAATTTTATTGTTTTTCTTTAGGGTTTTTTGGGTCCATATCTGAATGTCTTTTATACATGCCCTTCTACATTCATATGGTAATATGATATTCTTGGCCATTATTACAAGCTGACAGAATACAGGTGAAATTGATTGTCTGCTATGTGGTGACATCATTCACCAGGTGTTTACTATGTGTTTTACAAGTATTGGTGTTAAGCTGGCTTACACAGACTGTACTGAGCAAACCTATGCATCACCAGATTCATCCCTCCAATAGGGATTGTGTTTGTTTCTAGGTTATTCTCTCCTACCCAGCTTTATTGTCTCATCAGCTCTGTCAACACCAATTGTCTGGGTACACAAGTGAAACTGACTTTTCATTCTAGGTTTGTGTAATTTTCACTGAGGTTTAGGACGTTGGTGGTTTGGGGTTGAGGATTGGTAATACAACTAGAATGTGTAAGTCTCAGACAACGATGATAGTCTTACGTATATCACTGTCTATTTCACCAAACTGGTACGTGTTATAAAAGTGATAAAAACAAGTTTATATTTGATTTTATTTTTTTATTTATTTCATTGGTGTTTTAAGCTGTACTGAAGAATATTTCACTTCTACTGACGGCGGCCAGCATTATGGTAGGAGGAAACCGGGTGTAGCGCAGAGGAAACCTACGACCATGCTCAGGTTGCTGGAAGACCTTCCCACTTACGGCCAGAGAAGAAGCCAGCATGAGCTGGACTTAAACTCACAGCAACCGCATTGGTGAGAGGCTCCCGGGTCATTACTCTGCGCCACTGCGCTAACCAACTGAGCCATGGAGGCCCTAGTTTATATTTGAGTGCTCTGTCTTGCAAAAAACCTATCTGTTATCTGTGTACATGAAAAATTTAGCAGTTGAACTTAAAAGTTGTTTCATTGTTATAGAGAAAAAATGAGATTTTGAGAATTTCCTTTAGAGTTGATACGCGTATACTGTCACCAGGGAATAGCTGTCTGGGGGGGACATGGTGGAGTGTTTTAGTCTTCTGATTGGTTAAGAGCATTCTGTTGTAGGATAAACGTCTGCAGTGGTAAACTGGTGTCAGATGTAGGATTATTCTGAAGGAATAGTGGAATAGTTCAGGAAAGGGATGCTTTGGTCTGTGATCAAAAGTCACAGTTGCCTGTGGTTTTTCAAGGACTTAATCATTAGTGACAAAGTGCCTTTTGGGGTGAAGATTTTGAAGGATCGATGTGTTGGCTTTTACTCGAGTCATTCTATCCTTTTGCATTTAGAGAAAAGCAGTGGAATTGATAAGCTTCTTCATCTCGGTAAGCTTTACAGTAAAGAAGCAGAAGTGGCTTATTAAATATTAACACTGTCAATGGCATATTGCTTTAGCCCGCCATGTACGGTGTATCAGTGGTTAGATAGATATATGTTGTATACAAGCACTGCAAGAATTAACAAACTTGGCTTGCAAGAATTAACAAACTTGGCTTGCAAGAATTAACAAACTTGGTTTGCAAGAATTAACAATTGTTGTAAAGCTTCCAGAAATAATGTAATATATTTTTGGTGTAGTGGAGGGGATGGAGATGTTGGTCTGCGTCCAGAAATATTCTGATGAGAAGTTGAGATTAGTTATTTAGATTCAGAATACTGTTATGAAAAAAAGAAGAAAAAAAAGAAAATGGGAATATGGGTAATGTTTTTTAATTGGCATGTGATACCTGTGGGACTGAACCATTGTTATGAGTAATAAAACTGCAGTACTTCCTGAATAGTTTACTGGAATGTTATGGATGAAATTTTCATAAAGCTCCGCGCCTTCCGGGAGCTGGCTTAGTATAGTGTTGAATAATGCTGGCTGATTACATTTGATCGGATCATGCATCTCATTTAAAGGATAGTGCCAGGACTATATCCACAGGGATAGGTTTTCTGATCTCCTAGTTAGGGAGAGCTCCCCTGACTTATGATGGCTGATCTAGCTGTTTGTTTGGCATCTGCAAAGGGAATTCCAATATCTTTTTCTGATTTGCGGAGTGACACTGAAGCCAGTGTTGTCACAGCACAATTAAGGCTTTGGGCTCGGCAAGTGCTTACATTGGGATGGGAGTTATGAGCTCAGTCCACAACGAAAAGTCGTCTGTAAACACCAGGATTTCACAAGAAATTCTAGGCTGGCCCCCTTAAGACTCTGCTTGGCCTGCGTTGTTGTAATAATAGTGAGATGGCATATGATAAATCTTAGGAATTGCTATTGATTTTTTTTGTCCTTTTGCTCCCACGCTGATTTCGTGTCGATCGTGTCTGGTATTTGGCTGAAGGCGTCCATGGCAGTAGTGCCACAGTCAGTTCTTTGGACACCATCTTGGCATCAGTATATCATATAGGTCAGGATTCTTTAATTCTATCCCCCTTACTTCAGCTGTTGTAAAATTTTGACCAAAATGTAACATTTTAAAGACATGATGGTTGATTTTGATATACCTTATACGTCTGCCATTGGTATGCTTAAATAGCAGATGTTTCTTTATTTGGTCCATTTTCCACTTCTCCCTCTTTCCACCTCACACCCTTGAAATTCTTGTGGTCACCATTTGTTATATTGATCTGCCAGAAATCTTCAAGGCACGCATGTGCTGAAGATTAGTGGAAACCAATAAATCATTTAGCTTCGAGAAATGTGTCAGAACTTTTAGCTAGGTTAAAGAGGACTAGGCTTCTGAGTATGTGTCTCCCCCCCCCCCCCCCCAAAACAAGGGTGGATTAAGGTAATGGTGATTGTAGCAGCTATTCCATTGGTTTGAGGCAGCTTGTCACTGCTTATCTTGTACTCTTGGCTCTATGAAACATTTAGTTCTGTGGGGAAAAAATATACCATTTTTGCTACCTAAAAATGGCAAATTTGTGTGTGGTGGAAGTGACGGGGAATCATGGTTAGCTGTCAGTTGTGGGCAGCGTGAGAGTTGGCCGTTGAGACAGACAGGAAGGATGCTATTCAGACGTTTTCTCCAGAAGGAATTGTCTGCAAGGGAGAGTGGAATTTGCACATTGTTCTGACTAGTTGTTCTCCAGTTGCATGGTCCTCTAAGCTGTTTTCTCCATGGATTTTGAAAAACTCACTGGCCAGTACTCCAGAGAGACGGCATTTCGTAAGCTGGTGTAGGAAAATTCGGCTTCTGCTGGCGTGCCGCGAAAAGAAAAGCCGAGCATAGCGCATTGGAAGTCTGGACAGGGATTCCTTGGGACCATCAATCAGCTCTAACCAAATTGCACAGGGAGAGAGAATCGAGTGAAATAACGACACTTGTGCATATTGAATGGCTGGCTGGATTTTATCAGGAACAATAGTTGGGCTGTGCTGGGGTATGCAGCTTTCGGCAAGTGAAATGTCTGAATCACCGATGGTTATCAGTACCAAACAGTAGCTCTAGAGTCAAAAGACAGAAAGATTTCTAGTGCCGGTCAGATTTGAGGGTGTGGTATTTTACATGGTACCATGATAACATCAAAGAGCGAAAGAGATTTCCAGCAAAGCGTGGTAGGTGATGGAGTGCCGACCTCGCCGAGTTTGGGCAATCTTAGAATGCTTCACGCTGTTAACCTGAAAGTTACGTCACCCAATACTCTGCCCCTGTCTCCTGTCAAGCCTAAGCGCTGGAAATCCTGTGTCAGTTTCCACTCGTTAAGGAAGGGAAAGCCCAGGTAAGATGACCATCCATTATCCGTTAGCCGTTTCTGTTCAATTGCTGTTTTTCTAGTGCAGGAGTAAAACTTCATACACTGATGGTGAGTGACGGATAGATGAAAAGTTTTTGCGTCTGATCGTATCTTAATTTGCACCTTGTTTTGGTGACCTTTGATATGGACAAATCTACTATAATGAACAGATAAACAGTGTTTTAATGTGTTTGTTTATTATCATTTTTTCTTTGCACTGGTTTATGATATACTTAAGAACATTAAGGAGAATGTATTAAAATAGATCAGGCGTAAAAAAAAAAATAATAAATAAACATCTGAAATGCTATTCTTGCGGACAAATCTGCAGTGAAGTTGGTCAGGAGTGTATTGAATATTTTGTTGTTTGTTTTTTAATTAGCTTCATGAATTTATTCAAAAGCTGTAGTGGTACTGTAGTTTGACTGGGTGTGCTGAAGCATGGTTCATTGCTGATCAACACGATCGATTGATACAAACAATATCAATGAAAAAGAACTACATTGACTTATTAGTTACCTAACCAACCCTTGTCTTGTACATATAGTTTTGGTGTGCATGAGTTTCAGGTGGTTTCTGTGTAACCCAAGGACTTGGTATGTGTGAAATGGGTGGGTAGGCTTTTGGCTTTGTTGATTTGCTGATTTAAATTGCACATTATATTTTGAAGTCCAGGAAGAAGGCTGTTGCTACAGCAACTTCACTACAAAGTCTTCAGTTTAGCTTTACTACACTTCCTTTCAGTATGGAATGAAACAATGTAAAATTGTTCAGAATTCTTTACACTTAAAGTAATCAATGTATATAGCTCTTTTGAATATGGGTTTCCATACAGGGGTTGGTTCCATTTTGTGCAACTCAAATTTCTATGAACACTGGCAGGCAGTTAGACAGAAATGTGAAAAAGATTGTACAAATAAACCTTCCTGAGGCCATATTGTTGGGGCAGGCTGTCCAGATTTCATATTTTCCTGCCTCCCTGCAAGTTAAAAGTGCTGAAAACAGGGTGCCTAAATAGTAGTGGTTGGACTGGCGAATACTGGTTGATGTACTAATATCACTTTGTATGCTTGATAACCGTTTACAAATTCTTCTGTCCAATTTATAGAATTCACTGCACCTATGTTAGGTAAAGATGCGGGATTCTATAATTATCTATGTAACCCTCTTTGGGTATGGGTAATCTTCATGATTAGTGATCTTTAGTTGAATCCATACAAGATTCACATAGCAGAGATATTGGCAGAGAGTTTAATAAAGACCGCGGTTTTACATTGTCCTTGACAAACAGGGAATATGATGAAATGGTAGTCTGCAGTAGACCTGACACACAGTACTTCATGCCTTATTTAATATAAAGATTTCAGATAGAAAACCAACAGGTCTACTAGTTTTCAGTGTTATATGCTAATATTGTTTGCGTCGCCCAGTCACTGTGTTGTCTCATGATTTGCGCTTAATGGGAAATATTTGTACCAAGTGCCAATTTCATCAAGTTCTTCAAGATCTTGTGACAAGTGAAGGGCCAATAAGTAGGCAAGGTGTTATCTGTTTAAGTGAAAACATCAAGCTGTGTTGTACAGGCTGACCGTGAATGCCTTTAATTGAAGGAGGCTGTGTTTGAGGATTCTCTTGGCGGTGAGGCCCCTTATAACATTATTAAGTGCTGTAGATAACGGGAAGCCGTGACGATGCTTGCAGACATGTCTGATATCGTCAACAAGCCACCATGCTTATTAGTCTATAAAGAGTTAGAATATTGATTATGTTGTGCGTGAGTAGAAAGTCTTAAGATTCTCTTGGATCAGGCTATGAATATTCATGACTTGGAAGGATTTCTCTCAAACATGCTTCAAGTTGTCTGGTTCTCAATTATTAAAGTTTATCTCCCTCCTCTACCACTTGCGCACAGGCAAAACTTATTCTGTGTGGCAAGTGTGATTTTCTTCTTTTAAAGTTTGTGACAAGAATATGAAGATGTGATGGGGGGAAAAAAAGGCCACTTTCTCAGTTTGATTTCATGGGAGACATTGATATCCAGACTTTCACTGATCATGCTATTTTCTGTGAAAGCTTAAATCAAGATTGATCGACGTAAATCTAAGAAATGAATATTTCAACAGCTTTTTTGGCATTGTTCACTTCTTTACAATAACTGTCAAAGGATATGCCAAGATTTATTTTTAGAAAAGATGAATGTTGATTTAAGTTGGAAAAATTTAGCAGTTGTGAGGATTGACTGTCTTGGAGTTTTCAAAAGTTCTAATTGTGTCCTGCAGATATCTAAAACCCAAGGGTGGAGTATTGATCTGACTATGATTTGATCCTGTCATTTTCTCCGGATGCAACCATTCCCGAGGGTAAAATCTTCTTGGGGTTAAGTAAAGAAATTTGAATGGTTTTCTGCAAATAACCTTGACTGCAGATCATGTACTTCCTGTAAGAGTGTCAGGCAATCGTTTCACACACCTACAGGCTCCATTCCCCAGCAAAATGAATTATTGAAACAGGAAGATTTTCAGATTGATGTGGATTCATTGTAGCAGTGCAGATAATTAACCATTTTGGGGCAAGTTCAGGATTTTCATATTTAGGAATACTAAAATTTTGGAATGTCTTGCAGACATTTTGTTCATGGTTATATAGTTGGTGCAGGATGGCAGTTTCAACTAGGTCATAATTTGTCCTCAATTTTCCACAATATTGCATACTAGTGACAGGAAGTTTCACGAATTACAGTGTAGAACAGAAATTTGGAGGTGGAAAACAGGATAGAAAGCAATTTCATGTGATGTTGACTTAAATTTTCAGTTAGAATCAATTTCCAAATGGCAGATGATTTGTCGTACCTATTTCCTTACAATTATGTTCTTCCTGGATAGGGTTAAGCACTTTCATTTGATTTTTGCTTAGTTTCTTGTTAATAACTTCACTGATGGTATACACTCTGGAGTATACATGTAGTTGTTCCCAATTGTTTTCAGATATTTTAAGATAGCTAGGTTATCCATTTATCTGCAGTAGTTATCTGCTAGAAGTTCCAATCCAACTCTTTGTGAAGCTTTAATTGGCTTTTCTTGCAAGCCTCAAAACATGACCTTTATTGCCATTAGTGAGAATTGTTAACTGCAGTCTTGATTTGTCAATGGAATTGATTTTATTCACCATTTCCGAAACAGTAGAGGGAATAAAGTCACTAACGTCTGTTCTATCCCATTCATCAAAAATATAGGAAAGTCTTAAACTCCTAAGCAAATAGAAACACATGTTCTCAATACCACAAAATCAGTTTAACCTTCGGCCTCATCTTTAGATATGGAAGACAAATTAGTACTAGATAACTAGTAAATTGTATTGTGTTAAAACCATAGTATTTGAATCTTTTGTTCTGAGTTGTGATGAGTACACACTCCTATGTACATGTTAGTTTTCAATAAAGGTGATGCACGGATATTTATAGAGCAGATTGGCATAACATTACACTTTTTTCGGTATCCACATTAGATCAGATGAAAATCCCATAGCCCATGGACATTGATTATGTATTGAGCTCGGCTCTGCTTGCCTTCCTTACTACACGGCTTGGGTTTTTTGTTCACAAGGGTGACTTGTGGTGTTATGCGGGCAGTTCTTAATGACATAGGCATGGGATAACAAAGCTCATCTTCAGCAAGCACAAATGACTCATCTCTTCATAGACTCTTTCTAGGGAAATCTATGTCTAAGGCAATACTTCCTAAAGAGAAATGGAAAAAGTAATTTCCTTGATTAATGCCAGTATTGTGTTCGAAGACGGGCCAATACACTGAATTGATGGATGGTGAGCAACACAATAAACCTTGTCAAAATATTATCGGATATTTTCCAACATTTATCCTCTTGCTACAATAACAAAATTTGTGAGTTTGACAAATCTTGAACCAAGACTGATGGGTTTAGGCGAAATAACAAAATTGGTCTGTCCCAACAGATTGAATGATATGGTACTGCTGTACCACTGAGGTGGAACAGTACTAAGGATAACTGCAAACTGGTAAATTTTTTGATAAATGACGAAATCAAAGAAATGCTTTCTGCTCATACACATACGGATTTATATTCTGTACATGACGATGGGAAGAATTGAAGTTTCACTCCTGGTGTTATGCTACCGCTCAGAGTTAGAAAATTTATAAGCTTTCGCACAGAAAACGAATGTAATCACAAGTGTGACAGTTTGAGTGAAATGAACAGGTAAACCATAATTTAGTGTTCTATAATTGGTAGTTCTAATTTTAAGAGAAATGGCATGGGTAATAAATACATGCAGATGGATCCTCTGTCGAAATCATGTACAGGGTACACACATTTCATTGTCATGTATTCAAGACTAAATGTTGTTTTACCCAGTCAATTTCTGCAGGAGGGGAAAGGGCCTGAATAGAAACCAAACCATATTGAATATTTGAGGGTTTGCTAAAGATCTGTATGCAGTCGGTTGTGCAGGCTTGGTTTCACAATTCCTGAATTATTCCCCCCTGTCCCCGTTCTGTTTAGGTGCTCCACTTCATTCTCTGTAACTATGGCTGCAAAGCAAGAGGCTATTTAATGAAGCTTAATCACAAACAGTTAGAGCCAATTCGTTTGCAAGATATTGATTAGTTGCCATGTGGGGTGAATTAGCATGCGGAATGCAGGAATGTGGCAACAATGATGCACATTTCAGGGGTTGGCTTCTGCTGTCATTGTGTGAACTGTTGACAACCAGGATATGCGATGTGGAACAATGGTGCAGCCAATCGGCATGCGGAACAAAGAGGGAGAACAGAATTCCTCCGGAATTACCATAGATCAATGTGTCATCCTCACATCACTTGTAATTTGTCAAACTCTTTGTATTTAGTTACTCATTATGTCGGTTCAGCCCGTGCAATGGCACATTAGTTCTTGAAAGTCATGGTTTCTAGGAAATGATCACTTTGTGAACACAAACATTATGCGATTATCTGGAAATGTTTCTTTTTTGGAAGGATATATCTGGAAAAAAAAAAACCAAAACAATTGCCTACATCGAAGTGGGTAGGCTGTTATGCGGACACAGCCAATGACAGTTCAACACAGTTATCTTAAATAATTATCTCATTGTTAACAGAATTGTTGCCCTAATTTAGTCAGTAATTGTTGATGAAGCCAATGTATTCCAGGCCTTTGCCTTCCAGATAGCATGTCGTTGAGGGTTTTTTTTAGCTAACTCTTGTCTGTAAGCATACATCATGTATCACGTACTGGAATATAGCTAGGGTTTAGATATGCGTTATAGGTTAGGAAATATTTGATTTGATTTTGTTATTTGATTTGTGTTTTGTGCTGTACTCAAGAATATTTCATTTATACAACGGCAGGAAATGTTTGACATGTAACAGTTAATTTCCAGGGCCCATTTGTTCGAAAGTGTATTAGCTAATACTGGTATAAATCATGTTTTATATTTAAAATTTTAGGCAAACTCAGCAACCAATGCTGTCATCAAAAGTAAAAGTATAACAGCAGCAGATTAACTAAATATTTAATATACTGTTATGCAATTATTTTGGGGGCAGAGTGCAAAACCAAAGACTCAGCTCAAAGTTATATCTGGTATTAAGTCTAAAACCTTTTTCTACAGTGGGACCATGGGTTCAGCTGGTACAGCATGTTTCTGTACAACACACATGTGGTAAATCACAGAACTAAAACCCAATGGATTACATTGTGCCTATCAGTCAATATTTTGCCTGCATATGCATGCATACCTGAGTATAATATGTTTTGACTTTTCACAATGTTATATTACTGAAATGCTGATTATTTTTAAAATTTACTACGCAGTAAACTTCTATCATTCATGTTTGTTATTTTTAAAGAAACATCCAAAAGAGAGAGAATCAACTTTGATTGCCTGAACCCAAAACTGTGATATAACAAAAATATTAGAGGAAGTGAACATCACCAGATTCTTGTTTGATGTAATCAGACTGTTTTCTGCTTGTAAAGGTGCCCAGTTAGTTTCAGCTGATTAAGTCAGAAGTGACTAGCAGGTATGATTGTACGAGAGATGGTAACTAGCTCGCTAATTACTAGGCTAAACATCATGTATACTTGCTGTGCACATGCTAGGAATTCCACACCTCTCTAATGCTCTATGTGTGTGATGTAGTGAACGTGCTCAGAAGAAAAGTGTCTAATAATATTTTCATCATGCAACACTGATTTGTTTTCTTTTGTAGGTTTTTTGAGATGATTTCTTCTTGTATGATGTACTATGCATTTGTTTTAACAACAGAAAACAAAAAATAATGGTTAAAGAGAAATGGATCCACAAAATAACTTTGCCTCAGAACACCTTCAGTCAATTAATATTTAGGAAAAAGTTTGAATAGTTAATCCAATGTGTAGCTTATAAATGCACAAGAATTATGCCTTCTAAATGAAATGTTTTATGTGACAGGTCTTGTTGAAGTTAACAAACAATCTTCATGGAAGAAGCAAAGTATTAGTCCTTCATTTTAATGTGAATAAAGTGGCCACACTTTTGTTTCTGTTATATAGTGAAGCTATTACCAATTTAGATGAAATTACATTTTGCAGTTTGGGAACTGACAAAAGCTATAATGTCTGGTAAGCTGAGACTTTTTCGTTCTTTCACGTGGGTGACTTAATTTGCATAAAGCTCAGTGTTCATCTATAACTAAATAGTATTATAATATTTTCACGCTGTTCCCTGGATATTTCCTGTATCTGAAAATAATTCTGCTGCGATAACACTGCCAGGTGTCAAGTTATTCTCAGGTTATCTTGCGCAGGTCACATTTGACCTAGTTTCTCTTCCTGGACCTGATTTCTGTAATTTTTACATAAGCCTCTGTCATTTTACCAACTTCTCCTGGTGAGTTGATCACTCATGTAAATATCTCCTTTTTCATCCAGTTAAAAACGTCTAGAAGTGACTACAATTCTGTAGGTCTTAATTATGACTTTCTTTGTCTCTGTATTTTATTTCTCATTTGTATTTGCTCTTTTCTGATTGGTGATTTCTAATTATGCATAACTTTCAGCAAAAATGGCCTTTCAGCGTGTCACTGTTCAGTTTTATTGGTTACACTTGTAAATTGCCGGCTGATTGTCATTAAAATAGCATATATATACATGCATAAAAAGAAAGTTGATCACGCAGGCTTGCATAGCTTGAAGGCAAGTTTTCACTTAATTTTCTCTGTGTGATAGTCTCACATGTCTGTTCTGCGTCTAAGGACTGTCTACGTCATACTTGAATGAATGAGTGGTCAAACATAAAGGATGGTTTTTCTCCTTGACTGTCTACATTAACATTTATCCTAAACCCCCTTAATTAATGTAATGGCATGAACTGTTAAGTGGAATAGAATGACACAATTCTGTATATTGGGGAGAAGTGGGTTGGTAGACATAATTAGCATCCTACTCTAGCATAGATTACTTTTATCAACTGTAAGAAAGAGAGGAAGAGTTGGCGAGGATTTGTGCGCCTCTCTTTACCTGTGTGATCTTAAAGAGGCATCCTCAGGTGCACTGATGCGAACAGAACGGCAAGAGTGGATGTTACTGTGTGCTAGTTAACAGAGGAACAGAAGAAAAAGTTTGTTTTAGAGAGGCATGATGTGTTTGTCGCACATACCGTGCTTGGTAACTAAACTGACACTACAAAGGGGACAGGAGCAGGAGGTCATTAGCCCAGGTAAAACGGTAGCGTCAGTGTATCTGCTAGGCTGAGTTGTACTCCAGGTGTTATTTTTACCTGCTCGTGGCCCTATGTTTAGACACCTTGTTTTAAGAAGACTCTTTTAAGTGACATCTCATCTACCTCAGATATTGCAGGACCTCACGAGGAGGACGGTAACAGTTTGTTGTGAATTTGCTCATTGAAGAACAGGGCGGCTCTGCCTATCTTGTTAACGAAAATACCGGAAGAGAGGTTGGAGCCTGCATACTTGTATGCCTTGTCCACCACAAATAGTCACATGAATTCTCTCTTCCACATTGGAAATGCCGATGCCAGCAGATGAACTTTAATTTGAATGCGGCTTGGCAGGCAATTAAGAAGTGTTGAGATTTCCGATGTACCTTCTGTGATTGCCAGTGCTCAAATCTAATTTGGGATTGGAGTCGTGTCAGGGTTGATCAATATGCAGTGGGATTGAGAGCCGTTTTAGGGAGACAAATTCTGTGTCGAAATCTACTCCATTGTAATGCCCAGTTGTGCAGCCAATTTCTTGGATGACCTCCCTGATGTGTGGTGTCTCTGTCTTAAGGCCCTGGTGGCAAGCCTGCTGAATGACCTTGGCAAAGGTTACATTGAACACCCTTAAAGCCCCTGTGGGTTTATGATCCAGCTCCTGGATTAGTAATGGCTTTCATTTTTGTCAGATATGCAATTCTGCATATAATCTCCTGTGTGATTGGGGAAGCTCTGGAATGATTGTAAATTATGCCATTGCATGATGAGGAAATGTAGAGATTAAATTGAGATGTCGTTCATAATACAATATTCATTCGGAACAGACGAGGGAATGCTTTTCTTGCTGGACACAAGTTTGATCAGTTCAAAGTTTTGAGAAATAGGGTATTGTGGAATGCATGCAAGTCCAGCATCAGTTTTGGAGAAACTTTCTTTGGCAGAAATCTTGTGGATATTTCTCTGAAACTTTTTAAGTGAAGTTTCGATAACATTTCATTGATGCTGTGTGTCATTCAGTTGAAGTTCAGGAAGCTATGATGACGACAGTCGTGAGAAGTTGATGAGCATGTATCCTGGTTTGACTAAATCACCCAGTGTACAATAGTTTATGCCTTCATCCTTATCCATGACTAAAGTGCAGGATATACGACTTTTTGAAAACTGAAACTTCCCCGTGCATGTACCGATGACAAGATCAAGATTGACAAAGTTTCTCAGCATGAGTGATGTCAGTGTCCGCATTGATGTGAGAGCTTGTCCACCTAATATGGGATAGCAGATGTGTGTAGGTAGGGAGCAGACTTGTGAGTGTGTGTGTGTATATCTGTGACTTGATGTGCACAGGTGTGTAATACCTGACGAATACTGTACTCCCTGTGTATATAGGCCTGTATTGTTACCTGTGGGCACACATTCTGTGTGCATCCTAGTATTTCCTGTGTGTTCATCTGTATGGAGAAGACATACTATGAATGGAGTAAATCCTTGTTAAACCCTCTGATTTTACCTTCCGTGACTCCAGTGGAGAATGTATCCCATGTGATGTTCATGATCGAATGAAACAAATGTGTTTCACCTTTTCTGCTTCACCTTGCTAACGACTGGGGTAGATTGGATTTATGTTATAGTCAATGAAATCAAGTTAAAAGCTGAAACTGAAACACTGGAGTTTGAAATGCACACGTGTATACCAAAGGTTGTGTCCTTCTTGGTAGTTATGTATGAAACGTGATTGTCAAGTGAACTGATGTGAGCTTTTATTGATTCACGTGTATATTTCAGTCTTCTCAATTTTTCCAGCTGTAAGGTTTTTATCTGCTCTACCTGTGTTGTTGTTGGGCTCAGGTGAGACTTCAGCCAGCTGTTACCTGTGCCTGTCTTAAACAATATCGTCGTGAGCTTCGTGTTAATGGCTTTAAAGCAAGCTGGTTGCATTGGGGAGTGCGCGTTGTCTGCCTCTGGTAAAACATGCTGTGTACATCCAGGACGTAGCTTCGCAGCACTTCCACAATAACACATTACTTGAAGAGAAGTTTACCTGGATTTATTTACGTGGATATCTACCAAGACAAGGGACAGATCAAAATGTTTGGACGAAACAAGAAGAGAAGGTAAGATGTAGTTTGTCAGAGTCACAAATACCTGTTGCAATGATCAGGATTATCACTGAATGAGTGTTAATTCCTGTGTCAACCTTGTCTTCATCGCACGTAATGACTGCATGGTGAAAGATGAATTGAAGAAAAATAGCTATATCAGAACTAAAGATCATCGGATAATCAATTCCTGCACTCATTATCTCGTGCAAGTCATTCATTATTGGCTATTCTGCCAAATGAATTAATAAGTCGATAATATTTGTCATTTCATATAAACATATAATAATCAGAATCAAGTGAAACCATAACATTAGCATCAATAGTATATTTAAATGTTAGCAAACTTATCAATACTTGTTTTCTCTGTGATTTTGACATAGTTGCACAGTTGATAGAGCATCTGCTTTGGGAGCGGTAGATGCAGGGTTAGGGTTACAACTTAAAAGAGGAAGTTGTAACTTCCTCGCTTGGAGTTCAGCATGAAGGGCATAGTGCAACTACTAGTTGACCTGTATCAGTATAATGGCTCGAGTGGGGAAGCTTACTTGCCTTCAGTAAGGCGCCTCAGTGAAGCAGCACTAGATAAAAGAGTGGTGGAAAGCTGTCCTGCAACAAGGAGGCACATTATATACACTCTAAGGACTCCTTCGTCGTCATAGGACTAAAAAATTGTTAAGTACGACGTTAAACCCAAAGCACTCACCCACTCACTCTGTGATTTTGTAAAGCAAGCTAAATGTGAATTTTTTTTGTGTGTTTTTTTGTATCTGTTAATTAAGAAATTTAGGGGAAAAAATGAATATACAACATGTAGCTGGTAAGTACTTTTTCCTGTGATTGGTATCAATCTGGCATCTTCTTATACACACAGAGAAACCTAGAGAAACTTAAAAAGGTTATTTGACCATAGATAAAAGTTAGTCCTGAACATCTTGTAAATTTGTAATCATCGATGCCTAATAGTATAGTAGGGATATAATTCAGGGTGATTTTTGCTCAGCTCAGCTAATAATCAGTGATCGTTGACAAGATGTTCATTTCAATTTGTGGGCTCTTTTGGAAATATAGCTACACATATGTTTTGCTCAATATGTATTCAAGCTGTAGACTTTGTATTCAAATTTTATCACAACTTTTGAAATATAAGCAGTACTGGTTGATGATATGTTATCATGAAGGTCACAATTCATAGGTCATCTACACCTGTGTTTCAGCCACTGTTGCTCACAAGTTAGCTTGCCATGACTCAAGAGTCTCTCACCAATGGGGTTACTGTGAATTCTTCCAGCTCATGCTGACTTCCTCCCCGATGATTGTATGTGGGATGGTTTACCAGCAACCTTTATATTTGGTTCAGTTTTTCAGTTGTCGGTGTGATGGGATCTTGGCTTTTCTTCTTTCCTCCCACCAGTAAACATGACATTCATATTTCACATCTCTATATATGACATAAATGAATGTATCTGAGGGTCAATTATAACCTGTTTTATCTTGTGTGATGTCATTTATCGTTATTGCTTGTTTAGAATGAAGTTTAACATGGTTGCTCTGGCTTGTTTACATGTGCATGTATGCACCTGTCGTCGTGGTGACACTTGTAGTACTGGGTGTCTGTCATGAGTGCACCACACATGCTTTATTTCAGTTTGTCACCTCGAATTAGTTCAACAGACTAAGGCATAAAAACATGTCTGAAAGGTGTGAACAAACTTATGTCATGTCAGTAACCTGATTTAGGATTTTTCTGCAGTATCATTGTAGTATGCCAGTTTCTTTGCCAACTATGCTCCAAAATTATATAATTGGCTGAAATTATATGGATTTCAGTAATTACGCTTTAAAAGTTGTTGGTTAGAAATAATATGTTGACTTCAGTTGATAATACGGATGAAACTGATTTTACCTTGTAGGGGTTGGCACAAAAACCATAATTATACAGCAGGACCCGCTTTATTGCATTGAGTAAATGCTTGATAATATTATGCAAGTAATTGATCTATTCGTTTAACTATGTTTATCAATAACTGCATGGAGTTGTCTCCCATGCTCGTTAATAAGTCAGGTTGTTCGCTCAAGTTGACACCTTGCTTGACATAATGCTTGCCTTTCTGATTTGGGTTTTCGTTTTTTCGAGATGGACACAAAATATCATCTTTGTTTTCATATAATCTGAACACTTGTGACTGTTTTATTCTCTGCTTTTGTGACTTTATTTTTCTGCATATGGGATTCATTTCAGGTTTGGCAGGACACAATGTCTGTGCTGTAAGCGGCCATCTATTGGGCCTCAGTTTTTAATCTGTGGTTGTCACCTCGGTGCTGAGCTGCGTTGTTTTGTCATGACTACGCACTCAGTTGGGGTTTTATCTCCTGGTCTGAGTGAATCCCTTTCTGTTTATTGAAATAAGTGGGCGGGGAGTCAAACTGACCCAGCACAGGGTCAGGCAGTTAAGCGGATTATCCATTAAAATGATATGCAGTTAGCTGGTGGTAAAACAGCCTGTTGAAATATGATTTGGTTTTGTCTTCCAGTTTGGTATGCAATAAAGCAGATTATTCCTTAAACTGATATGCCATTAAGTGGGCAGGACTGTACATGTATTGTATATTCACCTGGATCAACAAATTTCTCTATGGCATTAAACTGACTGTGTGAAAATTATAGTGTTCGCATAGCTTAGTAAGCAAGCAATTAATGTAAGAAGAATATTCCTTAATTTCAAGTTATGCTATGTAAGGGTAATTCTAGCACAAATTTGTAGGTGGTCAGCCAATTTGGATTCATTGTGCCTTCAGGGGGATTGCTAGATTTTGTTTTTTCATCTTTGCAATGCACATTCACGCATAAACCTACTGTATGTTATTTGAGTTTGTTCTGTTGTGTTATGTACAATATCAAGGCTGTAAACAAAATGCTCATATTTTCATTTTCAAACTTCTATGTATGGTTATTCAAAGAAGTTTTGGTTTTATTGGGAAAAAAACACTGTAGTCAGATGGGAAGTGTAATTTTACTTTTGTTTACAAATAAAACTGTCCATCTCACCTGTTGTGATTTATATGTAGGTATTTTGATTGTGCATGCTATCATATTCATCTCACATTGCCATGAAAAGATGAAAACTTCACTAGATATGTATAACGTGATCAGTTTCATCCATCAGTAGTTTTTTTTTTCTTATCCCAGGCTAAAACTTTGCTTTTACCCTAAATAACCACTTGTGATGTTGCCTCTAGGTGTATACTGTCCACCATTTTTCATCAGTGTTTTTATGCTGCTTGAATGTACTTTTTTTATTTTATGAATGAGCAATTTTAGTTGATTAACATATTTTATGAAGTTTTCTTAGCTACCATGGTTCCTGGTAATTTGATTATATTTAAGGCCATTGCAATTTCTTTGAATTCATTTGGAATGAAAAATATTATGATTTCAAAATGTGATATGGAAGAGTTTCTGCACCTTATTTTTGAGAAATTTTCTAAGCTCTCGTTGTTTGCATACTTGGCTTGATTCAGCTACAATAGACATTTGAATTGTGACATAAATCCTTCTCAGACCACTTAATTATTTCCAAAAGCCATTCCAGAAATTTGAGTTTGTTTAATACACATGGGAAATGACACTGGGATTGTCTTTTCCTTTGCTATCATGCCTATAGATGAGGAAAAGGAAACGTTAAAAAACCGTATGTGTAAGAATGTGCAGATTCAAACAGATTTCACTGCTGAAAATTTTTGTGGTTTCTATGGCTCACTTCTTAGATTTTTTTGTTAATGTGTTAGCATAACTTGTCTTCTTTTTCAGTGAGGAAAAGATTCTTCTTTTGTTTTTGGTTACCAGTTAATTTCCCTGCTCTTGTGTCAGAGATATAATTTTTAGACCTTATTATTTTAAGACATTTGTCCATGAATATAATCAGTATTTTGGTATTCTAGCTCAAGGCTATACATCTGATGAAATAAATTTGTACCATATCATAGCTTCACTTATTTTTGATAGTAATTTTATTAAATGTCAAACCTGTGGATGGTTGTGAGTTTCCCCTGGGCTCTGTACAGTTTCCTCCCATCAAAATGCTGGTCGCCGTGGTATATAGGTAAAATATTTTTGAGTACGCCATAAAACACCAATCAAATAAATAAATTCAGTGTTAAGGGTTATGTTTGTAAGAAAAAGTCAGTTTTGCAAATGAGGTGTTAAAAATGTTTGGAAATTTCATATATTGCAGTTTTCATTGTTTCTTAATACATTTTGCCAGGAGAAATACCCTAAATGACCTAAAAATTTGACCACAAAAGAGCATTTTTGGAGGCACTGAAATGCCATGAGATATTACTTCTGGTACGTAATTTACATTTTCCCAGTAGGATATCATCCTACCGTCCAGACACCTCTCAAAGCACCTTTCTAACCTCAGTAAAACTCCAAGAATCGGGGGAAAATGAGCATCTTAGTCGTGGACGAAATTTTAGGTCATTTAGGGTATTCAGAGTGTAGGTGAAATGACCAAAATATTTTTTTTTATTATATTCAAATGCTTGTCGGCAGTGTTGGTGATATATGTTGTGGTGTTAAAATCAAAGGGCTTGATATAATGATTGTATTAAGGAGATCATGTTTATTTTCAACACGTTTGTGTTTAATCATCACAGCTGAAACTAAAATAGAAAATCACGCAGACCTAAAAATAAAACAGCAACATATAATTGTGAAAAAACATCCCAAATGATAGGGGATATAAAGACGAAAAGAAAGTCCTGGTGGTGTGAAAACTAATTAATGAGAAATAAAAAGTGTCTCTCTTGAGACGAATTAAATGAGTGCATATCTTCATTTTCGCCGTGGCTGGCTAGTAAAGCACCTTGTCATGAATCAGTTGATTATGATATTCATATTTGCACCTGACCCTATCTATCTAATATGGTATTCATTAGTATTTGCCAATTGTCTTGGCAAGGTGATTGTATCTGATACCTGCCTGAAACTGTTAACATTTTCCCAGTTGTCATGTGTGTTAAGATCTGTGCTCCTACATACAAAATCTATACATTAATTGAATTAAGAAGAAAAATCAATCAAGGTGGAGTAGTGTGTGTCAGGGATACAGTGGAGAGGCTTACATGTGTTACCACATGGGTCATTCATAGCACTGACTTACACTTCAGGGCCTTATTGTTAATTATTTTTGGAAATGGCTAAAAAGCCAAACTCTTAACAGAAATGAACTCAAATTGCGACTGGCACATTGTTCTGCAGTAAAGAATTATTGTTAAAATTTTAAACTTCCTAGAGCAAAACATTTTACCTGTTTTACCTGAGATTGAATTTTTGTCTTAAGACGTTCAATAAATACGGGCCTTGGTCTCTTGACACGTACTTCCAAGGTCAGTGTTTTGAACCTATTACTAATATGCTGTGTATATTTATGTAAAAGTTAAGTGCTAAAAAGTCATTGATTCTGCATATCCTGTTTCTGTGGTGATGTAACAATAAGTCTTGCTGTAAGTGATAATCAAACATGGTAGACTTGTTAGCATTCTAGCTTGATTATGCGTCAGGCTTGATGCTGGCGATGGATGTGTTCATAGATAGTGACTACAAAGATACTAAAACATAACAGGATTGTTATGTAACACTGCTTCAGCTCTGTCTAGGTACTGATAAGATACTTGCATGCTTTCCCCAATTACCATAGTTCTTCTAAATTTCGGAAGAATTTGTAGGACTGTTTTTCTCTATGGAGAGGGTGGTAGTCGGGGATGAATTTTCTTAAATTGAAACATTTCAGATTTTTTCTTGAGTAAAACGATGCCTGCTTGTTTGCACTTTCAAGAACAGTATATTAGTGTAAACTTTAAAACTGTTGTTTTCTTTCTGATCATGCCACATGTAAAACATATATAACTTTTCTTAATCTGCAGAAGTCTATATAAAGTTGATCAAATAGTCAGGTTAAAATAAACTGAAGAGTCAATGGTAAACAGTCTAACACACCAAACCTACATTTCTCCTGCCATGGACACTGTTCAGCTTTAGTAGAATCTGATCTAGCTAGTTTATTGCACCCAAGGCCAGATGTTTTGTAGAGCAACAGATGTCCTAGTTGCCTATCAGTCCTCAAGATGCTTTCTTAAGGAACTGGATTTAAAATAAACACTAGATAATCTATTTAGTTTGATATCTGATTGCTGCTCTGCATCCTGCTGTAGGGGTTCCCTGTCACAGGAAGTTGTTAAAAACGGGAAATTTTAGTACAAACAGATTGGGTTACAGTTGTGTGCTAGTTTTTTATTGGTCATGTTTTGTAAACATGGCATTGATTGGTCACACTGTATCTTTGAAGACATGTTTGTGGTCAGATGGTTTTGTGAAGTTACATTTTGTCTCATTTGGTTACATTGTTGCAGATGTCCCAGCAATGTTTCCATTCAGTTTCATGCCCAAATGTGACCTAAATAATGTATTCGTGCTAAAATTGTTGCCACAGTGGTTGAGTTGACCTGCATTTACCCACCCACAGTGTTTTCATGTCAAGTGCTGTGTTCTTGCAGATAAAAACATTTAACTCAGCAGGAGAAAAATTATACCGTAAACGCCTCGCTTCTTAAAAATCCATGATTTGTTGTGTGTAGTATAAAGTGCACGAAGACCTCAGTAGTTTAACAGTTTATAGTTAATATATATCAACCATTGACATGCAGATACTGAGATTAGTGGCAAAATATCATCCTGTCAGGTTAAAAATGCCATTACAGTAGTTGTTTATAGGTGATCAGATTTGGGTCTGCATCACAGAGCTGTTTGAAGACTGTTTAATGTTCTGGAAAAGTCATCAAATTGTTAACACCATAGATAAATGTATAAACTGTACCCCTTTTGTTTAATGTTGATTAACTTAGTTGTATATCAGATAACAAAGTTATAATGAGCGCAGGAAGACAAACTCCTTGATTGACTTATCCTATTGGTTATAAGCAAACTAGAGTTCAATCGATCTTGACTACCTATGTCCATAATAAACCCATGTTGTATTTTTGGGTAGGAAATTGCTGACTGTGGAGTTTGACATGCACTTGTTAGAGGCTGTATATCTGTTCTGTTTCATAAGACTGCCTGTATTTTACTCTGTATGGTCATCCATTCTGATATAAAATTAATATTTAATTTAACTTGCCATTTAAAAGGCTTTAATTGTATTTTTGAGCAGAATGCTAGACTGGAAAAGTAGCCAGCTATCTGATGTAAAAATTGGGTGAAGTGAAATAGGAGCTTGGGTGATTGCTGAATTTTTTTGAAAAGACTGGCAGCTGGTAGCAGCCTTCTAATTAACCCTTTGATATATATATATATATATATATATATATATATATATATATATATATATATATATATAATGTATATGGAAAGGTTATAGAAGATATTATGTGTATGTTATATATATGTATGTATGTATGTATGTATGTTAGCAACAAGTGCCTAGGAGTATAAGCTCTGAATTTTTAAATTTAGAGAGAAGGTTTTTGTTCAAGTTCATGATCTCATGGCCAACTGATGACAGACAAGCCACGAGATCTGATTCATTTGGTTTGTATGATCAAATGGCGTCAAACTTTTGTGGAATTTTGCAGAGAAAAAGTGAAACTGAGCCAAGTCTTTGTCATTTGATAAGGGCAGGCGGTATGGCTTTAATCATATGCTGCTGATGAATTGATGGAAGCTTAAAAACAGCGCGGAACAATGGCAGGTATTGTGTTGAGGATTATTTATGGAGTTTACTTTGACAGGTTTACCTGTCTTGTTAAGGCTCCTCAATGGGTTGTAATTTACTTGGGGAACGCTTACCTGTCGATTAATGCACTTACTAACAACTGGACCTCTTGAGTGGACGGTTTTATGGAGCAAGTTTGCGTCCATCATAAACTGTGGTCCACCGCCATCTTCTGTGGATATGTCAGATTTATGTCTCATCTGTCTTCTACCTAAGACCTGGTTACTCCTACCAGAGATGTACATGGCATGACATCTAATATTATTTGCTTTAAAATGTATGAAAAAGTTTTTATTAGATGTTGTTGAAATTCAGTGATTTTAGGAACAAGGTTACGAGGCAAATTTGGGTTGTTTTTTGGTTAACTTTGGTCGTGTGACATGGCAGCCATCTTGAATTTTGATCAAAACCTTTAAAAATCTTATTGTTAAGAACCAATGAACAAATTCTTTTGAAATTTGATACACTTTTAGAGTTATCCCACTTAGAACAAGTTTGAAAAAATCTTGGACATGCATTGAAAACTTTGGAATCTCCCCATTGGTCAAACTTATGACATCATTAAAAATGTCTAAGTTTGATAATGTTTTCATCTGGTGTATTGGCAATGTTGACTCCAAATCTGCTTTCGGATTTTTTGTTTATCTTTGTAACTTTTTCAGATATGATCAAAAACATTTTTGTCTCGTAATTTCAATGCCCTGTAACTCGAGAACTACAAAAGCTACAGACTTGCACCAAATTGTAGCACAAGACATGTAGTTTCTGGTGCATGACAATGGATTTGAGCTGCAATCTATAGTTTTCTCGCTAGAAATATTTCAATAGCACCACCCTACTTCAAAAATAGAAATGTAAGCCTGTGAAATTAACACAGACTTTGGAGGTAACTGTGTATTACTATACATGTGCTGCAGGTAACCTAACCGCCCATAGGTTGGCTGCCTGTCACTCAAACTGAGAAATGAGCAACTCTCCCTCCTCTCCTCAGTTATCAACAGATAATTTTCAATGTTTGCTCGTAAAGCCAACCCTGTTCAGAATGCTACATCGGTAATTCTCAACAATCCAGACGGCATTCCCCAATACCCCCATGCTATCAGGAAGGAATATAAGTCCAAGGCCATGGCGAAATATACGAAAAATCTCTATCCACACTCTTAGTACTCTTAGTACATGTTACTCTTAGTAGGCCAAATTCAACCGTTAAAGAAATATGAAGGATGCCGCACAGAAAAGTAACTACAAAACCGTGCTTCATGGCTTCTGACTGAGGACCTTATTTTAAGAAAACAACACACAACACTTTCCAACCTTATATACCAAAATTTCGTATCGTTATAATCTCCTGTCGTTATAGTCTCCTAACATTTCCTGTCACCTACATTCACTCTGTCCTCACCACCTCTCAGAACTGAAGTGAGCCCAATCAAACCAGATGTGACACTAGAGTGGGGTAATTGCACACGATGTATCGAGCAACCTGAAATGTACATACTTAACCAGGTGAGGTGATTGCCAAGGCCTAACTCTATCAAGACGCTGTGGTGGTTTTCAGCACTAGATGCATTGTATATGACATCTGGTAGTGTGGGGTTCAAACCCAGTTTATTATTTTTCATTTTTGTCATGCTTTTTCTCCATGTTGCCTGTTTTTGTAAATACTATTACAATTTTATACATGCAGGATGCATGTGTTCATTATCTGTGTACTTCAGCAGTTGAATAAAGCTGTTTGTTGTTATGTGTGTTGGCATCTGTTGGTAAACAGATGTTTTCCAAAGCTTAATTTTTCCGATCATGGCAGATTAGTTCAGTGCATTACTTTCATAATATTTTCTTATTTGACATTCACTTGGGCCTTGATGCTTGGCCACTGATATCGCTGTAAGGAATGTAACAGCTTTGATTTAACCTTGGAATTTTTGTGCAATTTTCAGAAGCTGTGTATAGCTTACATCATCATACCATGCCAAATGTTGCCATTCACAATATGAAAATATGTGATATAGTGAAAAAGAAACAAAATGTCTATTTTATGTGTAGCAATATTTCGTCTCAAGCCTACAATAATGGGAACTTCCTGATACTGGCCTTGTTTTCACTGTCACTGTAGTAGCTATTTGAAGAAGTGCTGCGGGCAATTCCTGACATTTACCGATGATGTCAAATTCATATCTCTATAACTCATCAAAGCTTGTATAATGCCTGAAATTTTGAGATGAGGACTTTGTGCCAGAGGCATAGTTTTCAGTCAGTGCTGGAGTAACCAGGGGAGGTATCATTTCGGGTTTACTAATGACGTGCCAAGAACGTCCCCCTAGTTGATAACATTGTTAAGATGGCTATCATCCTCTTCAAAATTGCTGTTTTTTCTATCAGCAATTAGTGGATGTGTGGTTAAAATGAAACACACCCATGTGTTGTGTGTTTCTCATATCTTACAGTTATAGGGGGTGCGTGTTAAAAATGTTAAACATTTTTGTTATTTTTATTTTTTTTTTTTTAATCCTTTTTTTTTTTTTACTTAGATGCCACTTAAAAATTGAAAAATGGCTGTTCATAATAGATTATTGCTTTTCATCATATGTGTAAATGTAATATTGATCTGACTTGCTGAAGAAAGCTTTATCAGATTTTTTTTAATAAGGAAAAGACCTATTTGGATTGTGCAAGCAGACAAAATAATGATGTTTTATGTTTATACTGCTGATAAGGTTGAAGTCATTTTGATAGGATTCAGTCAGAGCTTTTGAGGAGATATTGGTAGAGTCATGCCTTTGTTACACATGTTGGTTAGAGTCTGAGAACAATCATTTAGACATTGGTTTTCCCAGGGCTGTTGTTAATTTACATGTACAAAATTTGACTCCCAAAGTGGAATATTATCCTACCTTCCAAACCAACTTGATCACACTTTTCTACAATGTAAAAAAACTCCTTATAGATCAAATCAGGCAAAATACGCTGTTCAGTCATGGGCAAAAGTTTCTACGTCATTCGTAGTTGTTGTAAGGGACAGATTTCATGCATGACCTCCATCTAATTTATGCCAGAATTTCTCCTTGTTGACATGTTCTGGCAGAATGTATTACATGCATTTGCCTGTTGACACTTGTTTGTAACATGCATAACATGACTTAGTGACTTTGTGTTTTATGACAAAAATGAAGAATGTATGCAATGTGGACGTTAATCCCAAAACACATTAAAGAACTTGTGTGAAATCCTGTGTAGTGATAACTTTTACGGACATGGTTGATTTATATTTCCTTCTGTTCAATACAAATATTCATCAGTGAACTTTTTTACAGTAGATTGAAGAATCATATTGGCCCTGAAGTTTGGCTTAAGTTGTGTTGGAACTGAAGACAATTTGCTTTTGGACCAACACAGCCATCCTTTAGCTAAATCACACCTCAGATAAATCATAAGTCCTAAATTATGCTGCCAAGAGCCTGTGCAATTATAATGTAGGCATGTGTAAAGTATGTGATGGTAACATCCTCTGGAGTGAAGCAATTAAGGTATGTCTCGTATTGCATGACCTATAACAGTTGACCTTACCAGCAGCTTTTTCTCAAGTGGCATGACCATTAATGTCATGCAATCTTGCATCTGTGTGGATTGAAAAGGCTTCTCTCTAGTTCTTATCTTGATTTAAGATGAAGTAATTTCATTGGAATAAGAAACTGAGCTAATGGTGTCAATGGAAGTTAATTAATACGCCATTTGGCGAGCAGCATTGCGTGTTGAGGTAGCAGAATGACATATCCACAGGATGCCTTCAACACACAACTTAAGTTACATCTCAGCCATTTTTGCCCCCCCCCCCCCCCCCCCCCCTAAGTTTATAATGGATGCCACCTTCTTTTAGATTTGTCGTAAGGGAATTTGGAGCAATCTATTAGTGGTGGTAGGGTGTAAATGTGATTTGTTTTTATCCACAGGAATTTTTAAAGCTGTGACAGTAATTCTGTTTATACCATCAGACCGCTTGTGTTGGTGTACTGAAGGGCTTTTTTTGTCCCTTCTTTTTTTGAGTTTAGTCAGGATGAAAATGCTTTGCTGTTTCAAAAAACACATATGTGGTTAACCAGATAGCTACTTTCATTGATACGCTTTGCATGTTTTACAGATATTGTTTTTTTTTTGTTGCTGAATGCTGGCCATAGTTTCATTGTTTTTTTTTTAAGGTGATTTTCAAGGTGAAATCCAGGACAATTTTTTGATGTGCATCTGCATTTACTTTTGCCAGAGGATCATTTTGTTTGGCACTTTCTGTGATATAAAGTAGAAACTGCGTGGTGCCACATAACCCTTGCTGCAAACAGGTGATTGTTATACTCAATTGCTCGTGATTCCTGTATTGGAGTATCCATATGCTCTGTTATAGGTTCTTTCAGAAGAAGACAACTTATCATTGTTTGTTAACATTTTGGTATTGGTGTATCTATTAACAGGCAACATCTCTTTTACCGATCCCCGTCCATATTGTGATTCTGTGTTTCTCCCAAAACGGTTTAAAGTCTCTGCGGCAATTGAAACCTTGCCCTCAGTGTATAAGAAGAGCCTGAATGTACTGTTAGTAGACTCTGATGACTTATTGAAGGCTTATCAAGTTGCCATGGTAAATATCTGAATAAAGCAGATTTACAGGCATTAGAATCATGCCTTTTCCTTACGTTTGCCTTTGAAGGTATATAATCTTAACTTGGCACCAGGCCTGTTTTTTTTCTTCTTCTTGTTGATATAAATATGGTTGGTGTGCATCATAATATAGCTTGAGGTGGTAGTCATAATTATCCCCTCTGATACTCTTCATTTCATTCAATAATTTAATGCAGTGAGCTGAGTTCACTGCTTTTCAGTTTTGTGGATGAACAGAACTATTTTTGTTTTTTTATTTCTCCGTCATCTTATTTACCCTTGTATCTTCTGATAAAGATGGTGAGCAATTGGGGTTTCCTGACGTGATAAGAAGAAATAAATGTATGGCTCCTTGAATGTACAACAAACTTCTTTTCAATAAGGCTTCCTTCAGCTGGCAAAAGACATTGATACATCTTCTTTGATGATGGAAAAGACTTTGAAGTTGCTTTATGAAAGGTGTCTTGGAAAAAAATATATGTTTTGAAAAGTTGTTCTTTAGTTGTTAAAAATGATAAAAAAAATTAATAATTATGAGAACAGAAAATGATGTCAGTATTGTGCTTGTGCTGATCAAATATAAAATTCCATTTGAGGTCCTTCTTGCAACCTCTTCTGGGATTAAACCGACACATGTGTTGTAAAGTTTGAAAGACAAAAATCTTATGACCGCTTGGTTGTGACCCACCACCATGTTGATGATGAAGAGTTGCATTCTATTTGTTAACCAATCAAGGGTAGAAAACATGTGTTTATACAATAACCACTTGTTAGCAAACTGAGTTGCCCTGTCAAATATACAGATATATTTCTGCAATTGACTTGTATCATTGTTTTCCTTGTCCCAGATGTTTTCTACGAAGATGATTTCATTTGCTCAATATATTCATAATGGGGTGTCAATGCCCGATGACTTTTTCTTCTAGGATAGGATAGCTTACTTTTTTCTGCTCACTACATTGGGATATATGTTCATGTCTATAAACAGACACTTCTTAATCAAAAGTGCTTTACCTAGTCCTGATATAGAAGCATATGTATTGGAAATCAATAGAGGGATTGTGTGACTATCAACAGAGATAAAATGATAAAATGATAAGAAACCTAGCGAAGTATATCCTCATGTTTTCCACTGAAGACCTAATAACGTACTGATATCTGGGGAAGTTTTCAGTGTGGCGTCAAACTGTCTGATGGTCAAGGTTGTTTGAGGAAGTATTGAATATGCGTGATCTAGTGATTGATCAGGCGTTGTAAACAAGTTCTGTGGATTAAGAAAGAGCAGAGGTACGTGTTAAGTAGCTACTGTGTACCCAGTTACTGGATTTATTGTACCAGGCCCTGTCAGGCTGATCTGAGGATCATCTCTTCTTACCTATATGGGATAAAGGCAACTTTGGAAATGAGGGGAATTGATGGTAGCAGTTTTTGTGAGTAACGGTATGGTTGAAACACAAATTTGTTTATAGACATGGAATACTTATCTGTTTATCAAGCTATTGATCTCTATTCGGCTATACAAAGATAGTTTTCTAGGAACCTTTTATTTGTGTAGAATAATGGTTTTTTTGTTGTGTATATCGATCATCTGGCTCTTTAAAAAAAATTCAGAAGAACACAGATAGTTTAACAAAACATAGTGATTGCTCATGTATGTAATGCATTACCATATGGGTTATAAGACTATTGTGGAAAAAACATACACACTGGGTAGATTAACTGCAGTGTTGCTGTGATTGACTTCAAAAATTTTCAGTCTTGTTTTGAAACTGTTTATGATCAGAGTTAATGCATTGGTGTGATAGGCGCCACAACTGTCTCTCTCCTTAGAGCATCAGGATTGCCATCTACCAGTAACGTCTAGGTTTTAAACCATATAGGTCATTATTATGTATCCTAATTTACATAACAGGTGTGTATGTTAGTTATGTTATCTATAGCAAGTCTGGTTAGACAAACGGCAGGTGTGACCGTTCTGTATGAGAACTTTTTTATTTTATGTGTTCATGGCTCATAGTCACTCTAGCTATGGCACATGTAGTTCAAGTGTTACAGTGTGTTCCTGATCAAGGTCTGCAGAATCAGCATTTGATTGTTGGGAATGTAGTGCTAATTTTGTTATAGTTTTATGATTAATCAGGCAGTCTGTCAGCAACCTGCAGATGGTCATGGGTTTCCCTCGGGCTCTGCCTGGTTTTCTCCCACCATAATGCTGGCCACCGTTCTATAACTGAAATATTCTTCAGTCCAGTGTAAAGCACCAGTCAAGTAAATAAATAAAGAAATGATCAGTCAGATATTGAATACAAAATTATTCAGCATGTTCAAAGTCAAAACTCATATGTCTTCTTAGATTATACATTTTGGTGTACAAGTGTTACAAACTTAATTTCTTGAATAGGTCATCTATGTGTATATGACTTGGATAATAGATTTTATATATAGTTTTGATAAACTTCATTCCTTTATATAAAGGTCATGTTTGATTGAAAAACCCCCTTTAAGCTCCCATTGAAAATCTGCCCTTGATAAAAACACAATGACAAGATTACTTGTTCTTGCTTCTGAGGGCGAAATATTTGTATGAAATCAGGTGGCTAATAATCCCAAGAATTAAAGAAATCCAAGAGCTCAGCCAGACACTTTGGCACCAAATCAGCTAGATCAGATCATCCCCTGACCGTACTATTGATGAACAGCAGGTCCTAGCCCATGAAAACCTGGCTACACAAAGCCGCCGCCGAGAGAGATAACTGAGATCTTACTGATCAGAAGGTCAAAGATGCAGCAGTGCCAAAGGCAGCTAACTATGACTTTTTATCATGGCACATTAAAAGGAATATTCCTCAGACCCCAGCTTATAAATCATTTATTGACCCTAGTATTTATATTCCGAGTCTTTTAGCTCTATATTTCATGTTACCATCTGAACCAAACTGTTTTATAGGAGATTGGATAAACGGAAGTCATCGTTTATAACATCCTTGATTTCCAATTCGTGTCAAGTCACCTTCTTAACTTGGCTACATATGTGACTTCAAAGCTCAAGAAAAAAAAATCCATGAATCCATGATTGACAGAAACAATTATTGGTTTCAGATTTCAGCATTGACATGAAATTTTCTGATCTTTGCAATTGTTGCGTGACCTTTACAATTGTTGTGTTCTGAGTATGCAGTGATATTAATAGGTACAGAAAAAAAATTACCACTCTATTTGTCATCACATAAGCCTAAATTAGGAACAACTGCAGAAATTTGAAATACATTGGTGTCAGTTTAGACAGAGTATAACCTCATAAAGTCTCTCCAACCTGTTCATGAAGTAAGACATCCAAACTGATGGGCGTACATCAAGACTTTGACCCACAGGTACATACTTGTTAAGACCTCACACGCACACACACATACACACACACACACCTGTCATCATCTTGATGGCTGAACAGATTCAGGCTATTTTGGGTCGAACAGTATCGTTATCTGGCAGTTGTGAGTGTCAAGGAAATCACGGCTGTCAGAGATGATCGTAGGGATGACGTCGCGTCTAAGTATGCCCTAGCTCACAATCAGAAAAAGGTTATCGTCATATTGATTAATGATCGAGCAAACGCAACAGGGTCTAACTCAGATACGTGGATTGAATCGGGCCACTTGTTTGAGGGATTTAACGTCATCGTATCAATTGACAAGCTTTCAGAAGAATCTGACAAGTTTTTTGTTGCTAGTTTGTGATCGGATGTTGAACACAGTTTTCAGTTTGAGCCTTTGATGTGGCTAGCTAAGCTTGGATCTTCCAAATATCAGCTTTAAACTAAGGATTTGCCTGACCTATGTTATATGGTATAGAGAGTATCATCTTCCCAAGAGAGATCCTCAGGTAGGTTAACATACTTGTATATTTGTGTTGAGAGAATCTGCAGAATTACAGGAGCCAGGGGGGCCTCTGTGGCTCAGTGAGTTAGCACACTAGCCCAGCGTAGTGACCCAGAAGCCTCTCACCAAAGTGGTCGCTGTGAGTTCATGTCCAGGTCATACTGGCCTCCTCTCCGGCTGTAGGTGGAAAGGTCTGGCAGCAACCTGCAGATGGGTGTGGGTTTCCCCCGGGCTCTGCCTGGTTTCCACCCACCATAATACTGACCTTCGTCGTATAAGTGAAATATTCTTGAGTACGGCGTAAAACACTAATCAAATAAATAAATAAATTACAAGAGCCATTTATGGAACTGGTTCAGATGTTTGTGTCCACTTGTGTAACTGTAATATTATGTAGGATGCTATGTTTAGGACTTAGTGCCTTTGTTGAAAGTTGATTACACTTTCATGGCAGCTTCAGAAAGTGAGAATAGATGTGCATTTGAAGGTTGACATATTCAGATCATCGGCATGAGAACAGAAAGTATCTAGGGTGAGTAGACTTGTATGTACACTGTATTTAAATCGCACAAAATTTTGGATAGCCTAGTTCTTGATCATGTGACTGCTGTATCACAGTGGTATTTACAATTTTCAAATTGTGGAAATATATATGTATCTTACATATAGGTGTATGTAGCACATATTTGACTTGTACTGTAGTTGTTTTGTTGATAGCAGAGAGTCATTATTTTTTGATTGGGCAGCCTTAACCTTACACCACACTCAAGGAACTTAAAATGTTAGGGCATGCACACTGAAAATACCTAAAATGTTTTGGTACACCAAAAGAACCTAAACCCTTAGGACTCAGTGAAAGAACTGAAAATGTTTGAAAGAACCTGAAAGGGCACACTGAAAGAACCTAAAACATTAGGGCACACTAAAAGAACCTAACACCTTAGAATATACTCAAATAACCTAAAACGTTTGGGCACACTGAAAAAACCTAAAACCCTATAGCACACAAAATAACCTAAAAAGTTAGGGCACACCGAAAGAACCTAAACACTTAGGAATTACTAAAAGAACCTAATACATTTGGATTCACTGAAAGAACCTGAATGCTGGGGCAAACTGAAAGAACGTAAATGTTACGGAAAACTGAAAGAACCAGTGACTTCAGAAAAAATGCTTCGACTTCTTTAGACACTCTTACCAGGGCAGAGACATTTGAAGTTTGTATGTGTTCTTTGACAGATGTAACTTGTTTGTCAGGTGATGGATACAAGGTCATTATAAATGATCACACCATCAGCAGCTATTCACTGCTACCTTTTGTTTTCTAATTACCTTTTCTGAGATGCTGATTGCTGTCATTGCTGTGTAATCACATGTAATTGCTGTACCTGTCAGTTAAAAAAGAAATGGTTTTAATTTCCTTCTGATATGTTATTATAGGGCCCATGGCTAAAAAGTGACATTTATTTTGCTTGAAAATTAATTACTTTGGTCTGTGTATTGCCTGTAGTGATTTTATAGGGAATGTAGCATATAAACCATTGGTTTCTCACAGCAGTTTTGTCGAACATCTCTGATGTGGTCCATATGATTAGGCCTGTTGCCAAGGATACAACGGAAGTGTAATCATTATTGTGTAATTTCTCAGGATTTAGATTTTATTAAATAACTCCTGGCCAAGTGACAGACAGATTGTTGACAAAGTATTTTTAACCATAGATCTGTGGGCAGAAGTAACTGATTTGTCTTCCTGGCCACATGCTGACAGTTGAACAACCCATGAAGATGTGTAGGCAGTAGTAAAGTTATATATATGTAAATGCAGAAAGAATTGCCTGAGATGCTTGCTGAATTTGACCTTGAAGTTTTTATGGGGTATTCTAGAAATGTGTTATTGGCTTCCTTGTGGATACTGTATACGGTAAATCTTCAACATTTTCAACCACTTAGGCACTTTTTGCTGTGGTATTTGTGCGCAGAAAATTATTATGAAAATGACACTAAAAATGATTTGTTTGTGTCATTAAAGATGCAATTTTCATAAAACTGTGCAAATCTGCACCCCAATAGATCTCTTAGTTGCAGAATATTGGTTGCAGAGGAAACTGAAAAGGTCGAAGAATTATTTTACATTGGAGTGCCAACATTCTTAAGTACTTGTTGAGAGTTCCAAAGTTTTCACCTAAAAAGTCAGGTTTAGTGGAAATCGGACACTGTGCCAGATTGTTTATCCATCATTTATCATGGTCACTGCACACAGCAGCTCTGTAATGTCCATGAGGATAACCTCTGAGAAGGGTGAAGGGCAATGTGGGATGGGTCATATTTCCCTACTAGTGGTTGGAAGGCAATAGTTACACATCTTACACAGTTCCTTTTGAAAATTGACTCCCATCTTATCAGATTTTATCATTTTATACCAGCTGGAGGCCTTCAATGAGTTGGGTTTTATGACCTCTGCAAAAGTGGTAGCCCAGAGAGACTCACTCAGCAAAGCAACTCTCCAGGGCTGTGTGGTAAGGGTTTGTGGATTTAGTAAAAGACTGATTAATAGTTTTTGTGTCATTAAAATGCCAGGTCTTTAACAGGGTATGTAAAGGCTAAGGTAATAAAAAAGAAGAAAGTTTATTCTGTGAGGAAAGATAAACCAAATGGAAAAAGGACTCACCTCTCTCATTAACACCCACCTCCCCCTCAACCATACATGCCTCATCTCTCAAATTCTTCAAGAACTTTGACAGAAGTTCATATTTTGATCATTGAGGGGTCATATTTTGAGAGAAAACATTGTTTCAAGGAATGTTATGCTATTCTTCGGCTAATGAAAATAGAAAAGCAGTGGATATGTTAGAGATGTTAAATGTGGTAAAGAGTTAGGGAGAGGAACTTGACCTTTAATGGGCGTTCCAGTTTGACACAGATACTGAACTGTGAAATAAATCAGAGCTAGGTATAGGCACAGATCAGGCAAGTGCTCTACTTGTTTAAAAACAGGTTTTGAGGTTTTATTATGACTATTCAGGATTAAAATGATTTTAGCCTTATTCTTGATTTACTTTTAAAAGTGAAAAATGTTACCTACATCAGAAACAACAAAAGTTAACAAATATGTTGTATACAAAATAAACAGCTTACTCTACAACCAAAATATTTTAGACACTTTTACAGAGTTGTAAAAGTTATAGTTGAAGATTATTCTCAGAACCTACCAGTATCTCATATAAAGGATAATTGTCAGCTGCATCTCTGTTGATGGTTGGCACTGAAGCAGCAAGTGTGACAATTACAGTGGGGAAATCGGTTAATGTTGTCTTTGAAGGAGACAATGCACTTATCTCAATCAAATGAAGACACTTATCTTGGCAGTGCCTTCGAGCAGATGCCTAACAGAAAATGGCACTAGGAGAGTGTACCCTGCTGTATTAGGACGTACTAGAACTTAGTGGCTGAAGTACACAGTTATTCCAGAAGTGACACATCAGGTGTATGAATTTGTCACTGTCAGGAATGCAGGCTCTCAGACAATCTTCAGAGTTTAGTTCAACCAACTAAGACATACGATTTCACTAGAGAAATCAGCTTTAGCCTTTTATCCAGATTTGAAAAGAGGTGATGCTGTCTGTTAACTCTTTGCTTTTTTGTTCCAAATACATGATTTTACAGAAAAGGCAACATTGTTGTAACGATTTGGAAAGATATATAACAAAAAGGAGATGTAATTTTCTGATACAGATGTAGATAACCTGTCTTGGAATCTTCATCAAAATATCAGAGATTTTCTTGAAAACATCAAACAGATATTTAATAGTCCAACTTTAATACTGGTTGTATCGTGTGTGATGTCGCGATGATGTGTGATGTTCAGTACTTAAATTTTACGTGTAACAGCCCTTTTAAGCACTAATGAACAATTTCTTTGACATTATTCTTTTATAACCACACTAAACATGAGTTTCAGGGGATCATATGTTGTTATAGCAACTGAAATAGAAAATTTCTTTGACAGTCATCTATTCATTGTAGTAAAATTTCTCTGCTCAATGTGATGGAATTTTGCAAGTTAATTTGGTCGTTAATGGTTTTTGTGTCTCTTTGTGTCATGCTTTTGACGTCACTCTGTCTGAAGCCTTCTGCCTGTTTCAAGGGGCTGGGCTCAATTTTTCTTTATGCCTGCGATCAAATGGCTGCCGTCAAGGTTCATAACCAGGAAGCTGCCTGGGTGATGTTCAGCGGTGGAGTACACCTCTTAAATGGTTTCTCTGTTTGACCGTCTGTCATTTGATGAGGCTGTCAGAGCAATTCTCAGCACGCAGCACAAAGTAATCATCAATAATGGACACTTCAAGCGGGTAGACAGTCACTACAACAACGACATATGAATCTGACATTTGCACTCTCCCTGAGTGGTAAACTTTCTAATTAATCAAAAAATTTATTGCTTGTCATTAGCAAAAATTGAATTTTAAAAATACATGTATATTTATAGTTCTTGTGAAAAAGTATTTGCCCAAGATTCGCGCTTAGTTAAGAAGTATGCATGTACATGTAATTTTTCAGTTCAGTGTCACTACATTTCCTTTCTTAGCAGTCATCTTCTGGTGAACAAAACTTTACATAATCCCTTATCCACTTACATCAGAAAGACATACATACATGTACTTAATTTCTGCTTTGGATGCATACCCAGAAGTATTCTGGTATTTAATTTACTACATGCAATAATAAGAAATCATGTTTTTTTTCTTCTTCTTTTTTTTCACAGTGCATTTATTTCACATGATGTTGAAATGTTTGTAAAGTCATTGTTGAGGTTTCTAATCAAATTTACAGGCAGTAGGGCCTCTATGTACAGTTTTTGTTCTTGCGCTATTCCCCTCTGGCAATCTGGCATTCATGATAATAACATCCTGGCTGTAACAATGTTTCTTTCTTGTGAACAATGTTTTCAGTATGTTACCCTACAAGTACTTCCATTTGACCTTCCTGTCTCACACAATTTCACCACAAAATATTCCTTGTCCTCCACTCCATTTGTATGTAAACATGTATGTGTGTGTTTAAGTCAAAACCTCTGTTTACTGCCTTTATCTGACAATGAAGAAAATAAGAATATTTTCAAAAGAGATATATGTTTTGCATCAGGATTTCTGTTTATCAGACTCTTTAAATAAGTCACATTTCCCTCATAATGAAATTCCTGGTTGTCATCTAAACAACATTCTTTTGATTTAAATCATCATATAAATCTTGTGAACTGTGCTCTTCCTTGAAGACATAGAGCCTTTGTTCCATCTTTTGTCTGTCATAACATATCTTAATGTAATCTAGAGACCGAGCTGAACACACACCACCTGGGAATGGTCAAAATGGTATTTATATACTGAGATGTTTGCATATTTAACAATTTTGATGTTATTTTATTCTTTTATTCCTCAAGTCTTTTATTCTTGTCTATGAATTAAAGCACTTTTCAGCAGGCTATGGTACTGAAGAACACAAAATACACACCTGGGATGAACTTAATCAAAATGATTTGTAGTAGGGATAAAATCAGATGGTTTAAATGTGAACATATGTTCAGCCAACATGTACAAACTGATTCCTTGTGGTATTCTGTTGGTGTGACCATGGCCTTTAATTTGATGCAGCATGATAGTGAATGTATCTTTAATTTCAGGCGGAGGAGGGTTGAACTCTGAACTCCTTAATATGACCTGCACAGTGTTCAGGAAGTGCTGTATGTGGCACATATACACAAAACTTCAGCTGTGACCATTCATAGAAAGAGTACTGATCCTGAGTTAAGATTACCCAACTTTGACTTTTATCTGATGGTTTGGTGTCAAAATACAGTGTGTGTGAAGATTTTCTATCATTTAAGCTACCATTTGGTATTTCCCTTTCTTTGGCTGCATATATGCTCTGTATATTATATGTTTGTAAAGGGCAGCATAAAGCAGATGTTGGTATGTTTGCAGTCACAGGATTGGATGCAGATAGGATAGGGTTTCTCCTGGAACTCTCATTAGCAAGTCATATCACTGATGTTTTGACCTCTAATCAGTAAGAGAAATGCTGAAAGATAAACTCATTTGTAGGAAGGAAGACAGACAAGATTTTTCATAGGAAAGTTGCTGTGAATTTACATGATATAAGAGTAAGTTAAAGTGAATGCAAAGAATAATGACAGCATTTATTTTTTTGCAATATTTGAATTTCAATTTTGTTCTTTGATGATAAAAAAAAAAGTGCTAGTGAGAATTTCTGGCAAGGCTTTTAGAATAATGTCGTGATTGCAGAACCTGTTTGGTTCATGCAGCCATGTCTATTGTGTAAATGATTGTCTTTAAAATGTTCTTGATATAAGGTTTAAGTTAAGAACAGCCCTCCAAAAAAAGCTATTTCTTCGAGGGAATGCAAAGTGATTGGCTGTCTGAAGCAGTATGGGGAGAATTCAACCAGAATGTCTCAGGAGAATCTACAATGTCACAAAACATGTGGCAACTGTAGGAGATCCAGTACATGCAATCAGACAGATTCCCCAGTGGTTTTCCTAAAGAGACCTTGTCTAATGGTCTACTCTCAGAGTTTTTAGTCTGGCCTATTTTGTGTGCTGTCACTATGCCGCCCCTATCTGGCAGTTAATTCTTCAGTCCACATTATGACCCATTTCTGAACAGGAACCTGGCTAGATATGTAATTACTTTGGAACCCACGCCACATATGGTTTTAAGTAAATGACTGAAGATACTTTAAGAGATTTAGATTTGCCCTGTGGTAAATGAATCACAGAAAACTAGGGCTGTATGCAGCAGTGGCCATGGATAAAAGCTTTCTTTCAGACCGGTACCCTCAACTTGAAATAACGTCACCAATGATATGATTTCCCGAAGGAAAGGCAGGAAAGTAGGGAACTTAATCGTTTCACATTTACTAAATTTGAAGTGTACGTTTCTGCCTATAGCATGTAGTGTATTGGTGACAAATTACTGTGCAAATTGTGCAGGTGAAACATTTGTCCATTAATGCTCACTGGCATTGTTCAGATGATAACAGAACCTTTAGGATTAGAGTAGGGTGCATACTGCCGATTAACAGGACTAGTTTGAATGCTCAAATATGTGAGTTTTGAAAGACATTCAGACTGCAATGTGTATTTTAAAATGGAATTATATGTAGTTTAAGTTAGTTAATCCTGTCATTTGTGTTTTCCGAGCCATACAAGTCTCCTCTAGATTGCCATAATACTAAAATAAACAGAGGTACGTTTATGGCACTAACTGAACCTCAACAACAGATGGTTTAGATGCAGTTGATGCGCTTGCAGTTACTATGTTGTCCCTACCCTGCTCAGATTTGTTATGGTATTTGTTATATGTATAGTCTGGAATAGGAATAATGGTTTTCTTTTCCTTTTCTATGCTTACTCGGAAGTTATACAACAGCAGTGTACAATTTTGATTTTCGGTTTTAGACCAACTGCCAAGCGTGCAATGGCTAAGGAAAGGGAATGGTTAGAGGTGAATTTGGGTGAAATATGCTCAAAAAACCTTGTAGCTTTTCACTATAAACCAACTTACTCACAACCTTTTCTGACAGTCCTGCCAATGAGCAAGAGCAATATCATATCTGGAACAATTCGGAAAAGAGCAGTTAATCTTTGCCTATATAGCATTTTTGAACTAAAATTGCAGGCATCCATTACTTTGATGCATTTATGTAGCTGCCTAGCTCCGTCTGTGTTCATCTAAAACAAGTTCCAGAAACTTCAGTGATAGGCTTGCATTGTTTGGCCCTCCCCAGATCATAGGAGATTGTTAGAGAAAAACTGCTTTTCATGTTGGTAGGTATGTGCTCTAACATGGTTCTGTAGCCTTTAAGCTCTGCCACTTTTTGCTGATGTCATTGCCTGTTTTTGACCTACACTGTACCCGAACATTCCAGAGCCAACCACTTGAGGCTGTATGTTCAGGCTGGCTGTACCAGCACTTTACATGCCACCCTGCCAGACTTGATCCAGTTGGTCATGGTGTCCTTGATGGTTGGTGTACTTTACCACTAAGGGAGGGGTGAATATGTAAACAGAACCCCCTTGGGGAGACTTCTCCTGTATCCCAAGGGAGACTGTGACTGGGTACACCTGATACCCTCACCAACCAACCTTAGGGGTCAAGTTAAGTGTGATTTATCTTAAATACCTCTGCTTGTCCCTCCCACCTTGTCTTACAGTACACAGCCTCATCACCAGCCAAGTCCTTCCCAAGAGGGATATAACCTAGTCTGATGGTAATTACAGGATTAAGGCTACTTGGTCTAATTAGGAAAACTGCTTTGACATTTTGCCCCAGTGATCACTCAGGGTTAAAACACAAGTCAGTAACAAGCTCTCTCCTGGTCTTGCTCTCAGTCACTCCCATGCCTACCAGGTCTGGATCTTTTGCCAAACTTGGCGAAACCATCTCTTGTATTGGCTATTTACACAAGTGGTTCAAGTACTCAGGTGCCACCAGTATAACTGGTTGTCCATGTTCCTTTTATCTTAGTGATTTTGCAGGTACTTTACGTCGTGAACATTTTTCTTAAAGTGTTTTCGTTTAACAGTAGATGTGTATTTTAAAGTTCAATGTTGGAAAAAAATGGCGATATTAAATTTGGGTCATGAACAACATGACTCATAACTGGATTTGTTCTCATTAAAATTACACCAACGTGCCAACTTGTGAATTGATTTCCGTTACCCATTAACAAAGTGTTTGCTATGGATTACATAAACATCTTTAGGGGGGACCTAAAAGTATAATTTATTATCTTTAACCATAGAGATAAATAATGAGAAGCAAAATTTTCCCAGGTTGAAAGTGTCAACATTTTGATCACCAGTGTGAGATTTCGAGGGACTAATGCTTACAGTTACATTTACACTGTAGATGCACAGCCTCTAATCATATATCACAAGTGTATGTATATAGTGATATCAGTGTCATGTACACTTTTTTTATGGCTATGTTAGATGGAGTTATCAGTTCATAGAGTCAGATCTGGCTTGGCCAGAGATGTTTATCTCTGACAGTGACTAAACTCTATTTAATCTGGAAACAACTGTCAATACTTTACCCCCTGTCCAGTCAGTGAGCCACCATATGCTACTGAGTCTGGGAATATGTCACTAAAAGGAGGATGGAGTGATGGGGGCGGTGAATGGTAAGAGCATACTAAGGGACATCAGGGAGAAGAAAACAAAACTGTAAAACCCCTTTATAGGAGGGTCAGTATTGGTTATAAAGCTTTCTGCACACATGGTGTGTTACTTATAATACCACCCTCCCACTGCCCATGTTTTTTTGGTTGAATAGCCCAAATCCTCTGGGAGGCTGTGTGTTAAACATTAAAGGAGTAGTGGAAGTAGTGAAAGCCTGTTACAACTTGGGAACACATGTACATCTGGTTTGGAGCTGAACCCTGGGTACCCCACTGGGGCCTGAGGACTGTCTAGCTAAGAGTGGGAGAGACAGAGCCAGTAAACTAGGGTTTGAGAGAGTGAGACCTAAGGTATTTGCTTCAGCAGCCCATGATGCTCTTGCCTGAGTGAGTGTGTAGGCTTGAGTGTTACTTCTCACTCACTGGGCCTGCTTGGCTGGATCACCCAGCATCCTGCTAACATTGGCGGACTAGCCACAGAGTTCAGATCTTAGTCAGTAGCACAGGCTGGAGGAACAGTCATACTGTTTACCCATACTCACTTCCCTACAGTTTAAATCATATCCCGCTCATGCATCGCCACAACAGATCCAGTTGTTGTGAGAACTTGGATATTACCCTTGGTAAACAGCGTTGTCATTGATAGGCAGATATGTGATTACCTCGGAATCCCTGAACATTACATTGAGAATTTCCATGGTAACCAGGTATGGTTTTCTTTGTTGACTCTTCGTTTGGTGTTTTGTTGACATCTTCCAAACAGTACTGTTCAGTAATGTGTGTGGTTTAAAAGTCTTGTGTACATTCATCACTGTTGGCTTAAATGTGAGTCAGTTTCCAAACTTTGCACTTAAGGGAAACTACTGTGTTTGTGGGTGTGCTGTAGATGTGTTGTAATTTGCGTTCTTTCTTAGGACAGTGTGTTGACATTGTTATCTTAGAACCCTCAGCTTCAGATACTCAGTAAGTTTGTTTCCAGTGCTCTCACCCATTTAAGCATTTAAGTTATGTCAGACAGTACTCTTACAGCATGTCTGTAATTTTTCTGTAACACTTGTGTTCTGTAGAGAATGTCTGCATGTACTTATAGCCCTTCAGGCTTCATCAGTTTTTATTTTGCTCATTGGATGACTTCACTTGAAGCGGTGTAATACTTCAGTGATGAAGTATTAATGGATATTTTGTTTCTTCTTGTAGCAGTAAACTTCTGGTCTTCAAATTTTAGAAAGAAAGAGAGAGAGAGAGAAAAAAAAATGTCATTGGATTCTTGATTTTTTTGATATTTCGACAGGAAACTGTTCTACATGGTTTATCCATCACATCCAGGTTTATGTGTAAATCAGCCCGCAGTCTACAATTTGTGTGTAATTGTAATGTTGCATTAAAACATTGCTTACAGCGACTGAGTACTTCACATGGGTATATTAGAGGCTGGATCTGCTGTTTCTGTTCTGAGAGCAGCAGTCAGTGTGTCATTATGTATTTACTTTCTACAGATTAGTTCGGTGTCGCCTGGATACGCACACTTTAGTCTAATTAGTTATGAAACAAGTACTGTGACCTATGTTAAGGAGTTGAGCCAGCCAGAGGCCCATGCATCACTGTAGAGATATGTAGCCTCAGAACGGTTTTAAATGACCTAAGTTCAAAGTTCTTGTCATAATGTCTGCATAAGGTGAGCGTTAGTTCCAGCCTGCCATGACGGTTTATGGATAGCGTAACTGTCTAGTATCAGCTTCGTTTCTTTTACTCTCTCCTCTTTTTTTTTTGTCATTTTTTTTTTTGTATGTGTGTGTTATTTTTTTTAGTGGTTCAATAGGTGTTGAAGGAAATACAGATTTTAGATGAGAAAAAGCAGAGAATATGTTTTAGTATTGATGTACTCAACCATGTTTTGGGTCCATACTAAGAGATTTCACACATGGACTGGTAACAAGTAAGGCCTGGTTTTTCTATTCTCAGACTTAGTGTATTTACCTTAGGATTTGTATAAGCGAGGTTTTTTCCTACTTTTCTACCTTTATGTTTCCTCGAACCCCCGTCTCGCTACCAATGTTCTGCCATGAGGTTGCACGCTTCATCGTAAATCACTGGTAAAACAAGGTACTGTTTTCCTGCTGAGATGTGACGACTGAGAGAGAGATCTGTAAATAGCTAATGAGTTGGCAGGACTATTTTAGTCATCATATACATGCGGACTTGTCAACAGTATAAGCATAAGGTGTAAAGCTTGTGGGCTTAAAACTTCTAAATTGTGGATTGATCATTTATTCACCGTACCATTGTGACTGATGATGTCATTTTCTAATGCTTAATTTTCCCCCCTAGCTCATTTAAATACTTACGTCAAATATATCTTTATATATAAATCATTAGAAATTAGAACATGGAAGTTGATTTTAAAAAATTAACCCAAATACATGTAATATAATGCCAGATTATGATTCTGTTGGAAAGAAAAAATAGTGTGGTTTTATAGATAATATTAAAAATAATGAAGATTTATTGGTTTTTTAATTTAAATTTAATAAAAAGATAAAGGGGACAGATATGACCTGTGGAGTATGTTGGTTTCTTCAGTAGAAAAACAAAACACATGTCCTAGTAGCAGTTAAGTTACAGTTTTTATCCATGACGATTGTACCAGTATAGTACAGACACCTAATTGAAAGCAGACTCCCAGTGTGGCAATGGAAATTGACAACAACAACAACATGGGAGGTTAAAAGAGGAACCAGAGGGCACACGTGACCTTCTTGAAATGGCTCTGCTTAATGGTGGAAGGGGATTTCTCACAGGCCTCATCTAAGCCAGACTATTACACCGGTGAGATAATCTTACACAGGCCTGCTTTTTCTTCTAAATAACAGTTGATTAACAGCTGGGGAGTGGACATATCTTTACGAGCAGATGAATAAATTTATCTGTATAGCCATAGGTCTGTTGCTGCACTGGGAACCTGATAGTAATTGATTGTTGGTTTTTTTTGGTGCTCAAGAGAAATAGTTTCATTGTTTCTGTAACAGTCATTGAACTTTCAATCTTATTTTCACAGCTTGTTTGTTTTATTTGTCCACATTAGTTGTTTTCGCAGAATTTTTTATGTGTGAATTTGTTCAGACTGGCATTGTCTTATATGATGGTTGGGAGACCTTTCAAAATTCCTTTGAAATTTAAGTCCAAGTCAAAAGTAGGTATTGTGGTTTTGAAAGATAAACATATAAAAAAGAGTTTTTGAAAGATAAACATATAAAAAAGAGTGTGTTCTGCATTTGACATGGATTAGTTTGCATATCATACATACATGTATAAATGTCTTTGCCTCTGTAAAATTTTTATTTTACTGATGACCTGATGTCATTGCATATATATTGTAAGACTTAGATATAGTGTATCTTTTTACTTAAATAGTATATATTTTCTTAAACTATATGTATCATAAATATACATATGATACCAGTAGCTAGGCTGTATTATGGCGTAGGTTCTCTCGGGGTCTAAAGTAACCAAGCCAGACACCCTGGTGTGTTGTCATCTGTTTTGCTCTCTGCTGCTTTACTCTGCTGGCATTTCGTCCAAGAAACAACAATGGGCCTGCTCCAAAGTGACTTTCAAAAAAGAAGTCTCTTACCATCGACCTCCCATGAAGAGCGCAAAGGGTGGTTCAGAGTTTAAGAGACTGGAAGAAAGATGAGGATGGCCCCCTGACACGTTTTGTTTCTTCGTCGATGTTTCGTAGTCGTGGAGAAAGGTCGTGGTCATTTGTCGTGCCTCGCGTTTCCATCCCAAGAGATGGTGCAGGATAAAACTGTGAAGACATAGCTGACATACTGATGAAGACTAGCCCAGCATATAGCTCATCAATCCAGTACACCTTCTTCCCACAATCTTCAGAGGAAGGAGGAAAAAGGTTTGGTGGAATGATAACAATCTGCTCTTGCATATCCAAAGCATTGGAGTTTTTTGTGGATGTTTTCAACTTGCCCCTGCTGTTGATAGATGATGCTCAACACTGTCTGGGCATATTTCTGAAGTGTAATGAGACATTGCATGCACTGTAGATGGTAGAGTGACTTGAGCACTCAATGCACCTGTCATCTCCTTATGTTTCAGTAGGCCCTATCAAGGAAGCAACAGCAACTATCATTTTATTACCTTTATATGACCCTCCAGAGGCTTTAATATAGAGACACATTTGAAGTAATACGGTTGGAGTGGCCTCAAAGCATAGCTGGTTGGTCCACTTTCTGCTGGATCAGGCTGATTGGATTCCTGAGATTTATTGACTGTAATCCAGTGATATGTTTCAAAATACCCATGTGCTACCTCTTTCCTGGCCATCTGTGGCTTGTTTGATGGGATTGCTTGTTCACGGGCACCAAATCTGTGCATCTTAGTAACAATAACTCTGTTTTATGCCCCGATCCGCTGTCTGCCTTAATTTTTTCATTCAGGTTTCCGCAATGGGGAGGTGCGACATTTCTCGTGTTTGTCATTCCATGCATTGGTTCTGCCACTTTGTGTTTACTTATGACCTTTGTTAGCTGTAGAAGGGTCAAATTACAGAGGCGGGTAAAGGAAAAAAATTTTCCAACAGATGTTGTGCATTATCTTGCTCAGCTCATCCTCTTGTGGCCATGTGTATTGGTAGCATCTCCACATCTTCAAGAAGGTTGTGATATTTGGCTAATTTAGACAGTGTTTTTTTGTATCCGATTCTTGTGAGGAACCCATTTTGTGTTTGTGGACATGTCGGCACCCTCTGGTCTTTCCCTGGAAGAAGACTTTAACTTCATTGAAAATTTTTTTCCAAAGCACTTGATTGCATAAAAAATGGCACTGTAAGTGTGACAGATGTCTGAATGAATTACGAGAGTTGGAGTGACTAGGAACTCTCGAAATACTATGTTCACATTATGAGGTAATGCACTGACATGGTGGAGTGTAATTCTGCTGAGCAATTTTCTCTCCACTCCCATTTCCCTCAGAATGGTATAGTCAAAACATGAAATGGGATAGTGTTGCCAGTGCACCAGAGTGAAGCAGATTTATGCACAATGCAGATTTGAAGCTGACAGAGGTGTTCACTTAAAGGTGAGGCTTGGTTTCTTGACAGATTTGTGTTTTCGTGCAAACTTTTTTTCATGCTGCCTGTCTATTTCTAGCTCAGAACTGTTGTCGATGATTATGCGATCATGACGATCATGTGCCAAGTCACAGGTATTGCCAGTTTTCAGGTTTATACAGAAAGGTGTGAAGCATGGGATCGGATTAGTGGCAGTCTTGAGCCTGCAGTTTGTCCCCAGCCTTGTGTTAACATTTTTGTGGGGAGATCACAAGTGTTGGCATGTAGACAGAAGCCTGTCATAATTGTCCTAACTCTGCATGGGTCTTGTTCACACCCCTGTGGGGGTCAGTTGTCAGCTCAACGTCTCTAGAAAAACACATGTTCACTCGCATATTGACATCTTAATGACATAATGACACCTGTCCTAGATTTCTTGTCTCTTGTTGTTTAGTGTTTTAAGTGAAGCTCATCTGAGCATTTTCCCATGGTTCCTGATAATACACCATTAAACGGCTTATTAATAACTCTTTTAGGGGGACGTGGTTAAAGCCTATCAGATAACCATGAGGATCTTCTGAGGGCTGATTTATGGGTAGGAAGTCTTGTATTTTGGTCAGGTTAACCACAAAATGGGATAGCAAGGATTCTTGTACACAGGTGATCTTCATAAATTCTACTCTGCATTATTGTTCGCTTCTGCTGTAGCTTGATCAGGTGACAAAGAACTCTTTGGATCAAGCTCTACTACTGATATGTCAGTGAGCACTCAGAAATGGTAGAACAGATTATTTGTCTTTTTGTTTTTACCTTGCTTTGTTTCATATCAGTGGTATGCTGTTTCATTTTAAAATTATCTGACATTTTCAGATAACTCTAAGCTACCGTAAAATTCTGTGTAGGCATTTCTGTTGATTCTCCTATATTTAAGCATAATTGTTCTCATTGCCATGTTCTGGTTAATGTTCTACAGCAGAAAGGTTTTGGAATTTATGGGATTTTCTCCCCAATCCATTATCTGAGCATCACAGGAGTTCCTTGAAAACAACCATTGTGGCCCAACTCCTAATCCCAGCAGAAGGTTTTTCGCCAAGACTTGTCTTTAATGTGAACCACTTGGAATTTGGTAGACATTCTCAGGGGAGCGATATGTAAAAATAGGTTGAGACTTTCAGCTAGGGTGTTTCTTTGGATAGATCCCATGCCCGCCTGTAGAAAAACTTGTGTAAATGGAACGGAAATATCTTCCTGTAAAGGTTACACCAGTGATCAGTGATAGGTAAAGCCTGAGACCCATCTTTAGCTCTCTTCTGTCTAAAACTTGATTCCATGGCCTAGCTGTCACTACAAAAATGGCTGATGGAGACAACATGGGAATAAAAAGATAGAGAGCAAAAAAGAAACATTGAAAACTTGTTGCATTAGGAAACATTTTCCAGCCACAACTTCTTCCTAATATTTTCATTCATCTAATTATTTTCTTTCCATGTATTGAATTACCATTCCCAAGATTGAATCTGCAAAGATGCCATATTTTCAGTCCAGCTGTGTTGAAAGACTGTTGGGTGGTCTTTCTGGCCTTCCATATGGTTGGAATTTAATTCCATATGTCTACCCTAACGAAACTTCTGATTTTTTTTTTTGGCAGAAATGCTGAATTTTTTTTGCTGGATTTATTTAAGCTTATTTTTCTTTCAGACTTACTGGATTAAAATAACTCGAGTTTGGTGAACCAGAAAAAGAACACTTCATTCTATGAGATAGCAACATCAATATTTATTACATGTACATTAAATTTTTAAAGCAGATTTATTTATTCTTGGACAGTGAATTCTTAGTTGGTTTGCTTCAGGTAGTGATGAGTCATTATTGCTTAAGAAGCTCAATTTTCAACTTTTCTGCCCCCAACATTAACATTTCCCTTAAGTGGGTTCATCTTTGTCATTGTACTTAGATGTTGATGTATCTTAATAAATCATTTTGATAGGAATTTATGATTCCACTTTGTGATTGATCCCTTTACCAGTTAATTACGCTCTTGTAGTCTTTGAGTTGTGCATACTCAAAACACTTACAGTAGCCTAAATTATGACATTCTATAGTAAATTATGCATTTACTAAACTTCTCGTTTGGAGGGAATATAAAAATGTCATATAATCAAAAGCAAAATTGATGGTAAGGAGCAGAATTTTTAAAATATGAATTTTCTGTGACCAACCCATCAGTGGAAGCACACTGTTTGGTTTATCTCAAGCCCAGAATCTGTAACTGTGCTATCACAACATTATACCCAGAATCAGTAGCACCAATGCTGGACGTCTGAATTATTGTCGTAAAATGGGTTACCATCATGCAAGAGAATTTTATCTCTAAACCAAAGAGAGAGGAGTGCATTAAAATATGGAAATGAAGCCCATAAGTGGCTCAGGACTGGGGAATGTCTTCTAATTCAGATAGGGCCACCATTAACTGGCTAGCTTTACTGTCTTGCCAGTGACTGACTTCTCGGAAGAATTGATTTGGCTGATGTGTTTTGAAGGCCAGTTGGTGGTGACCATTTTCCCATTAGTTGTACCAGCAGACAAGTTTTATGTCAAATCGGACAAAATCTTTAAATTTAAAGTAGCATTCTGTCGCCAGTGGTACTTGTGGTGATGGCATTAAAGTGTTTCTGGGTAAGGGTTGGTAAATATTGTGTAAATTCTTTTAAAACCTGACGTGTGTCATGATATTGCTATTTGACATTGCGTCTGCTGACACTCGTATATAAATCCCTCAACTTCTGGAAGGTTACCACTTTATTTGGACTGAAATTTCAGTCTTTATCATTGAATGTCAAATTTTATGGAACTATGTGCAAGCTGAATTAATTTCTTTATAGGAATACTAGGTGCTTGCATTGTTACATAACAAAGACAGGGAAGCCTCAGAACTGGGTGTTGAGAGGGCTTCTCTAGAAATTGCTGGAGATGAAAGCAGTTAGTTGCTGTGTGAGAAAAACCCCTCTAACTGTTAAGTGGAAGGAATACATCAACTATGTAAAGTTATTAGGTGCTTTATACCAATTACAATCTGACACAATTTCCTTTGTCTCTACATAGCTATCTGTAACCTACAATTGATACTCTTATATAAGAGTATCAAACTCTTGATGAATTCTGTGGCATAAAAATGTGATCAAAATAAATTGACCTCTTTACAGATTCCAAGAAGACAAAATATTCTGTAACTATTCCAGAGTAGGATTTATGTGCCAGTAAAACAACATTAGAAACAGTAAGAAAGAAAAAGAAAACATAGATAAGGTGGAAGTTGTTGATGACCTAGTGCATGAAAGTACAGTTATTCTTCAACCTTTTTGCATTCATCCATATTCTGAAGGCATTATTCTGTGTTGACGGACAAAATTATACTATTTGTTATAATGGCCAATCCAACACCAGGGCAGTTTTGTCTCCAAAAATCAAAGTAAAAATGTGCATAAATTGCTCTGAAATTTGCTCTTTCATATGCTAAAAGGTGAAGGAATTGGGGTAGGTGTCCCCATGGTTAGTATGAAGGATTAGCCAGTGTTCTACTGGAGTTAAAGGATTTGAAGTTTTCTTTGTTAAAGGGGCCCCTATAATCACTACTTGTGAGAGCGCCGGATGGGATTATGACACCTAGGCACTGCTTTAGCCCTTCACCTTATCTGACACAAGCTTAGTGTACCCTCGTCGTGCCCTAATCAGGGTATAATAACAACCACCTGTCATAGGTACAGTCACCTTATCTATCCTTTGACATGGGGGCGTTTAAAGACCCAATTAGGAGAGGGTTTCCCACTGTCAGGGTGTAAGTTGTTTGTTGTCCCTCTAACTGTTCCTTTTCACCTTTGGCCAACAGAAGAGATTAGATTTACCTGAGAGAAAGGCTCAGGTGTCAGTTCACATCGTTAAGGACAGGTAAACTGCTAATCCCACCATAAATAACACAGACATTGATTGTGGTGTGTGAAATGTTGGTGGGTGTATCATTTGATAAACTATAGGTTTTTGAAGTATAATATGGCTTGATGACAGACACCTTTTAACATTTACCGAGCTCAAGAATTTGCCTTGTACATAAAAAGAGTGAGTGAGTGCTTGGGGTATAACGTTATACTCAACAATTTTTCAGTCATATGACGACGAAGGAATCCTTAGGGTGCATGTACGTGTAATGTGCCTCCTTCTTGCAGGACGGATTTCCACCGCTCTTTTATTTAGTGCTGCTTCACTGAGACGACTTACTGAAGGCCAGTAAGCCGCCCAACCTGAGCCATTATACTGATACGGGTCAACCAGTCGTTGCACTATCCCCTTCATGCTGAACGCCAAGCGAGGAAGTTACAACTTCCTCTTTTAAAGTCTTAGGTGTGACTCGATCAAGGGTTGATCCTGGATCTCTACTGGTCCCGAAGCGGACGCTCTATGTTACATAAAAAGAACTTTATGTTTTATAAAGTGTGCATTTACCATTGTACATATACCTTCAGTAATATCCTGGATTTGAATATAGATCTTTTAAGGTAAAATAAGTACTTTATGAACATTTTTGGAGTGAATTAAAGCTCATGACTATTGTCAAACCTTGTATTATTGTGTGTATGATATAAAGCTGAAAACCTTGGTGACTGTAATATCATTGTCTACAGTGTAGTGTTGTGTACTTGTACCCAACATCCTCAGGGGAGCACATAGTTGTGTAACACTGCCAGTGTTTCTTACAGTCTCCGCTTTCCTCAGGACTGGAATGAGGAACAGGTGCATGCAGGGATTCCACACTTAAGGAATGCTTGTATGCGATTCCCATATCTACATGTGCATACCAGAGATCCAGCACTGTATACAGGGTTAGTAATACGGGTCAGCTCCTACCCTGAACTCAGACCAGTTCCTTACCTGAACTCAGACCAGTTCCTATCCTGAATTCAGAACTGTTCTTATCCTGAACTCAAATCTTTTCCTATCCTGAACTCAGAACAATTCCTAACCTGAACTCAGAACAGCCTCTATCCTGAACTCAGACCAGTTCCTAACCTGAAGTCAGAACGGTTCCAAAGCTGAACTCAGAAGTGTTCCTAACCTGAACTCAGAACTGCTCCTACTCTGAACTCAGAACTGTTCCTAACATGAACTCAGAAAATTCTGCAAGGCAACTGTTCTAATACATTATACATATTATTATACATAGGTTAAAGCACTAATGCAACAAAAAAGTGTTTGAGTAAAACATATAAATTTAAGGTTGTCATGTAAATCAAAATTATATCCTATTCGTGCATTAGTTTGGCTGGAGATCCTTTATTTTGTTTTGTTTTTTTTTGGATGTAAAATCCTTGATGATTGTGGGAAAATATATAAGAATGTACTTTTTTGAAAGAAGAATATAACAAATCTGTGATGAAACCGATTACTATTAACAATAATGCATCATTTATTATTTTTATAGTTAGCAAGTGGTTTGTCGTTGTGATCATTTGGTCTGTTAGCATACATTCTACATCACTGAAGAGTGTCAGGCAGTGTGCAATGATATCGATTATACAGCCCATTCCATGAGTCTCAGGCAGATTACAATGATATCGACTGTACAGCCTGTTCTATGAGGCTCAGGCAGTGTACTATGATATGACTTTACAACCCCGTTGTATGAGGCTCGGGCAGTGTACAATGATATTGACTGTACAGCCCGTTCTATGAGGCTCAGGCAGTTTACCATGATATGGACTTTACAACCCGTTCTATGAGGCACAGGCAATGTACAATGATATCGACTGTACAGCCCGTTCTATGAGGCTCAGGCAGTGTACCATGATATGGACTTTACAACCCGTTCTATGAGGCTCAGGCAGTGTACAATGATATCGACTGTACAGCCCGTTCTATGAAGCTCAGGCAGTGTACGGTGATATCGACTGTACAACCTGTTCTATGAAACTCAGGCAGTGTACAATGATATCAACTGTACAACCCGTTCTATGAGGCTCGGGCAGTGTACAATGATATCGACTGTACAACCCGTTCTATGAGGCTCGGGCAGTGTACACTGTGTTCAGTGGAATTAAATAAGGGTGATTACCTTCTGCATGAGTTAGCTTTAATCAGATTCCTTCACTGCAGCTGATAAGCCTGTGGCCAGGTGAGAATCTCGTTAAGGTATGCCCTAAGCTTACCTGTGTATAGTACAGGCAGGTATTATTGCTGTTGGGTGAGACAGGTATATTTAGCCAGGCAGGTTAGCCTGAATGTTGACAGGGCATGGTGAAGATGTTTAAATACACAAGGCCTTTATCTGAGGATTCCTGCTAATCTGCCAAGGTATGACTCTGCGATGAAGATAAAGCCAGAATAACTAATTATCCTTAGACAGACTGGAGTCTTCGGTCAGTATACAATCCGGACTCTGTTGGCTAGCAGGTAGATATGAGGTGGCTGCATTCAGGCTTTACACTAAGGTGTTGCTGGACATACCTGCCTTTTGTCACACGGCTTGCATTAATATTTATCTCGTTATCTCCCTAATGAGGATGTAACAGTTACAGGTGTAGTGAGATAAGACCCAAAGACTGACAGAGTGTGAATATCCAGTAGAATCGTGGAACAGTAAGACTTCGTGTTTATTTGTGTGTCAGACTGATTTGTGTAATAGTGTCTTTCACGGTATTGTTACCTGGCTTTAAACGTAAGTGTGTGGAGTAAAAAAAAAAAACAGGCAGATAGAAAAGATTTTGCCTGAGGCTTTAAACAGAGCTGCACGCGCACTCCTCAGAAGACAGTAGCTGCATAATTAATGAAGGAGGACATGCAGGCTTTGTGATGCATAAGAAAGTGAAAGGACAAAATGAAACAATCTGGTTCTTTTTATGAAAGTTGAAGATGTAGATCACCTGTGGAGATAAAGCGGTGTTACCTGAGAAGGGGGCGTTCTCAACCGCTGAACACACCTGAACACGGATTTACCTGTACAGGTAGAAAAGCTGTCTGATTCAGATCTGGAGTATAATAGAGGGACAGGCTATTAGCTATATTGTATCCTGACCGGACATCACTCAGTTCCTGTTTGTGTGAACATGTGTGTGTGAATCAGTCGTACATGTAACTACCTGGCTATAAACAGGTTGCCCTCTCACCTGGTGTTATACTATATTATTACTATAGGAATGTATATGTACAGGTGATCGGGCTAAGTTCTCACCTACTGCTTGTGTATGGAGTCTTTACCTGGATTTTTTACCTGGCTGTAATAACTAAATCATGATGTTGATCAAGAAAAAGAGGTAAGGTTAAATACAGGTACTACACTCATCATTACTATACTCTATAGAATATAGTTGTTTTAGTTTTTACCCCCTTTTTTACCCCCTTTTTGAAGGATATATCTTTGTATTTTCTTGTAGTAATTCCCTTAATGATACATTGTTCAGAGAAAGTATATCCTAACCACAAATGTTGTATTGAGTCTGAGTGGCATTTTGTTTGATAGTGTATAGAACTAGTGAATGAAACCGAGAAGGCACTGGAATATGGTATAAGAGGCCATGTACCTGTATGTATTCGGTTGTTTGTGTTTGGTTGTTTGTGTTGTGGGTTGGTTAATAACTATGTACTGTTGCACTGTGCCAGTGTTCAGGTGTGTATTAATTATCAGATTTTGGCCAAGTCTGCCATAGGTACATGTAACTGCAGGTGTAGTTATATGCTATGTATTCTTTGTGACAGGCAATTCTCTGACCAGTTGATCGTGAACTCAGAGTCATGCGTGACAGGGGAATCGGTTGTTCTTTGATGTGGATGAATATTCATGTGGCTGTGGTCATGTCTAGGTAATTTCTGCCCAGTTGACCTCTCTAGTTGTTTGTCGGTATGAACAGCGCCATTACTCAGACACGCATGTACATATTGGCATGACCTCTGATGTTATCTCAATGACCGCGTTGCTGAATAATTGAATCACATTCTTTTTTGTCCATTAGTTGGACTTTATTGCTCATTCATGACCTTTGACTCTGACATCGTAAACATTGGCATGTGGAATACAGGTGAGCTATAGCTGTATATGTGGGTCCTGGAAAGACCAAGGGGTGGGCCAGAAATTTCACGTCAAAATGGTCTCGCTGTTTTTAACTTCAATTCTGAAAATGTTGTTTGTGAATTCATTGTAAAATGGCATGTTTTGTGTAATTTCAGGTGAAATAATATGTGATCTAACATTTCTTACCAATAACTTGTTGTGTATATAATGACCAGTACAGTTGTAGTAGACTGGAAGTTTCGATGTGTCATACATGCAAAAAAATGTGGACAAATTTGCAATTTTGCTTTCTAGTATATTTACATAGTAGGCTGTGTACCACGCCTATGGGTATATCTTTATAGTAGCATCGGTATTCATCAAATACAGATATATACGCCCAAGAGTTGTTTGAAAGCTTATAGAAACTTTGTATAAAACTTATTTATTCAACCTGTCTGTATTGTGCATAGCTCTATTGGTTGCTAGGTTGTCCGGGTACATTCACTGTGATTGGTGTAATCCTGTTACCAGGTGGAAAACCCAGCAGGATCCTGTAGATATGTCACCGTGATTCAGACATGTGACGTACATATACTGAAAAGTGATACTATATATAGCACATAATAGAGCAGGAAGTGTGTAAATAAAGTAGAAGGTAAAGAATATGAGGTAGATATTTAATATTTAAACAGTACTTTGGAGTATATTTTTTAGTTGGTCCTATATCAGAAATGTGTTGATTTGATGAGACAAATTGGTTATCTTTTTTTAATTTTTTTTCACAACCAGGATACATGTATATGTATAGATATATGTCATTGACTACGTTGAAAATGAGTCGTGTACAACCATTGACTAATCAGCTAAATGTTCATTTAGGCTGTACATGGATGCAAATATCTTATACATTATCAGTGGATTACTTATACCCTTAGGTTTACTTGTACTCAAAATGTACCTCTGAAATATGTATATAATTTAGATGTAGACCTACTTATACACTTGATCAGTAGTTTATGTATACCCTGAGGTTTTTCTCGGACAGATTTGTATCAAATAGATATATTGATATGAGCCTACGTGAACATATATCTATTTTTCATAAGGATATATATATATACATATATATACACACACATCATGCACATATAGATATGTACTTTATCAGTACTGTAGTTAACTAACCCCTAGAAAATGACCAGAACAGTTGATTGGAAGCCTTATCAGCGTTACCAGCTTATGTTCTTCACTGAGGTAGAGGTATATTTAGAAACTTTGCTCACATTTTCTGAGTTTAGTCTCTTATCTCTGGCAGTAACCATACATGAAGGGTTAGATTGGGACCATTTCTTATCAGGGTATTGATTGGCCCAGATTGTATTCCATCCTCTGACATGTACTTGAAGCCTACCCTCAGCTAATTGAGGGGGAGGAATAGGGTAGGGCAGTGTGGCAGCCTTAGACTAACATTATCAGTGAAAAGTCTGTCTGAAGGACAGGTATTTTCCTTGCAATATCTTTGAACTGGATTTTCCTCGGGAGCTGACCAGACAGCGAAATTGCCCGAATGACAGGTCGCCTGGGTTTGAGCAGGAATCAGACGCAAGCAAACGGCAGATCAGCAGCAGGATCCTGGGTGCTTCAGTCCATCTCGCCTGCTCAATTTGCCAGGTAACTTCTGGCTGCTCCATTAATCTTAATCAGCCCACACGAACTAGGGAAGGGGCTCCAAAAGGGGCTCCGCCGGTGTGAGGGTGGGGCAAAGGTTTTTAAGAACGTTTAAACTTCAAGGTGAATTTGAATGAATAATTATGGCCTAAAGCCGAACCATGCTGTAGGAAAGTGAAGATGTCATGTGATTTTGGATTTTATTCACACATATCATATCACTGATCAAAATTTGACCAGCCTTGTCTATAGTCAAGTACACCATGAATTGGACATGTGGTTTTATCACTACAAAATTCACAACCTTTCCATTCCCCTAATAAAGCTATGGTTTCATTTTCATTTTTATCACTTGTCAAACTGCCCAGTCGGGAATCCCATGTCCTTAAGAGGACAATAATCCGCTTGTAAATTGATTTTGTGACTGCAGGTGAAGGTATCTCGTTAATCGGCTAACGAGTTCTCCCATAACACCCAGGTAACCCTGTTTATGTCAAGTTGCTTGTGTGACTTGCGTGCCAGTGTCGCATTGGCCTTACCTGCCTATAACTTTCCTAAAGGTTATCAGGTTATAAACAAGCTTTTACTTGGAGTGTGTATGTTCTCCCTGTGAAGTACATGTACATGCAATCCATTCTGTATACCCCTTTGTAGAACTGTTTAATCTGGTCACATGCATTAGAACCTTACCCTCTTGGGCTCAATTGGCATATGGTGACTACAACAAAGACTGCAATAATTTATTGAATATGAAATTAAAATTAACCCCAAGAATAACATAAAATTGTATGACCTTTCATGAAATGATATAAATTATAAGGATATGCCATTTCATGAATTATGTTCTGGAATATGAAACATAAGTGGATTAACAATGTGTCATATACAAATTACAAAGTATAATACCTTTTTGACTCTTGAGTCAGGAATGATTATACAGAAGTTCAGACTTCCAAACTGTGGTTATCTCCACCTGTAGACAGGAATGTTGAAGTATGGTGTTAAAATGCAAATTAACAAAAAATACATCAATGGATTTAAACTTTTACATTTAAAGGTTTATTAAAAGTTTATTTAAAGAGTGATGACTGGTGAGGTTAGGGTTCAGGATATGCTATAGAAATGAGACACTTCGTGTGGACGCTAATATGATGTATTCATTACAACTGGGCATAGACTCATCTCTTGTCCTTAGGTTGTCGTCGTTGTCGCAAGACTCAGCTCCGATCCACAAGTCTGCGGAACTAGACTGATCTATCACCGTGGTTACTGTAATGCTAAGGGAAACCCTGGGGAGAGATACAGATTATATAGCCATGGGACACGGTGGTTGTGTTTAGTGGCCCCTGGTGGGAGTATTCCCCTGATTAGAATCCAGCCCGGGCAGGTATAGGCTGAGTGCAAAAACGTGGGATCAGTAATGTTGAAACATACATGGCAAATGAGTATTTCTCAGTTACTTGGCTGAGAAAAGCAAACAGTGCAACTTATTGATGAATATGTAAGATTTATGGCAAAATGTATGGTGTTTATCATTTCGATTCTAATTGCTGACAACAGTATCTGTGAAATCGGTATGCCCTCTGTTGGCCTTGGAGTGTAGTCAGAAATGTGAAAAGAAAGTATTCAAGCAGCCCGTTTTATTGGGCAATAATTTTATTTTAACAGAATAACCCCCAATTTTATTTATTCCTACCTAGTCCAGACAGCTGTTAACAGTGCAGAAAACAGGATGTCTAAATAGCACCAATACTCTGTTCTTAATTGTCGATTTGGATATTGGCACTGCTATCTGGCAAACCTTATACAGGTTGCTCTGTGCAAAGGTACATTCCACATTTCTGACTCAATCGTTTGATTTCGCTTTTCTGGGCAAAATTTACACTGCAGTATGCATCTGGGTTATTGTTGTGGCACGTAATGAGATCTGACATATTAGAAACTAATATGATGTAGGCAGTTAATAGTGTTAATATTTTTGTCAAGGTAAAGGTAGGTACTGATTTGTTGTGTTATTTTTGGAACAGGACATCTTGATGGTACCGCATGACTGACATTAAAAAAACCCCTCAAACCATGTCATTACATTGTTGGTAGCATTTGATCGATAGTTTTGACACTTGTGATGAACTCATTAGCGCTCCCTAGATATTGAGACAGAAATGATATTGATAATTAATAACATGATGACTAATACAGTATCAGTGGCTGATAGCTTCAGGTTACGCAGGGGCAGGTATGCGTGTGTATTACAGGTGTTATATGTAAAAAGGGAGGCAACTTTGTGTCACCTGCATCCATGACTCACTACTGCTAACTGACCTGAAATAAGCACGTTGCAATCATTATTAACGGATGAGTACCTGCTGCATATTGAATTACCCGGGGAAGTCATTCCCTTTGAGTACAGGGACAAAAATCAAAGGGTGCATTGGAATTTGGCTTGCATACTCTGCAATAACTTTTGGGTAGGGGCTGCTCGCAAGGAGTAGATGGTGGGGAGGCAAGGTACAAGGGAAGGGAAGCAGGAGACCGAATCTCATCTCATTATCAGTGTGGTTTTGAAAGCAGTGACAGATTACAATGTGAGAAAACCCTGTGGATAATTTATATAGTGTAGTGGATGAGTCACCCTCTGTAGACAGGCTGTCTGTCCCCACAGCTTCACCACAGGTCCCCTACAATCCTCCAGGAGTAAGCTCAAACAGCTGGCCACAATCTGGGCACAAGACAATAATTAGCAACTTCACATACCTCAATAGCCTTCAGTTTTTTTGTTTTTTTTTGTTCATTGGAAAACCCCAAAATGTTTTTTTTTTTCAAACATCTGAAATTAAATTTTTTGTGAGTATGAGGTCATATCATATTGATTTCATTTTATTTTCCCCAAAAACCCTGACCGAGTACTTTGAATGTCGTACTACATGTGCTTGTGATTATGTGTTCTACAAAGATTCAGTTGTTCTGAGTTATGAGGATGTTGGGGGTTGGGGGGAGGGGGGCAGGTCATTTTCCATATCATCAGGAAATCTACTGTTGATAATAATCAGTAACTGAACAGGCCTTTTTTTGTTTATACATGTAAGTGGTAGTTTGGAAATTGTGGGAAAAGCTGTTTATTATGATAAAAAGGTTTTGTTTGAATTAAATTTCCAGTTATTAGAGATTTCAGCTTTGGGTGCATTGTTGGCTTGCATCATGTTTGAAACTTGAAGCTGCCTGAGCAACTACACAGACTGTCAGCCTGTTTTGTATATAAGAGATTAAATCAAATTGCCACAATTGAAGGTTGTTAACCCTGAGTTTAAGCAAATCCCTGGATAATAAATATTCGTGAGCTTGAGTTAGAGCTGTGAACGCCAGAAGCATTTCTGGCTTATGTAAGTCAAGAGCTAGATAAAAAATGTTAGTATAAAAAATATAATGTATCCCAGTTTTCTCCTATCTTTTAACCTGCCTCTCCATCCCCTCACAACACACCACCTCTCTGCTGCTGCTGTGATAATGTTGAGTATAGAATTTATTCTGGCTGAGTGGATTTAGAAGAATAGACATTTGCTGAAATGATTCTATTTTCAGACTGTTTGTCAGGAAGGGGTTTGTTTGTGACTTGTCACCTTTGCTGATTGACCTAACACTAGCCAGCCTGCATCCCTGACCTTCCAGTCTGCGATAATTTTCCCAGGGTGAAGAAGTCTTAGCAGAGTTGTTGTTAGATTGTACAGACACCATTAGGCTGATACGTAAATCTTCAGGTGGATTAATCTCATCTGACCCCCCCCCCCCCACCACCCCCACCCCCCCCCCACCCCCCCACCCCCCCCACCCCGAGCTATGCCAGTTTGAATGTATCAGCTTGTGGGATTATCCAGAATCTGTGGTCTTCAGGTTCGCAGTACACTGCTGTAACTGCTGACATCTGGGTGGAAACTTGATGTGTCATGAGAGTCTGGATCTATATAGTAGTATGCTGTCTTTGATACTAGTATGTAGTGCTTCCATCAGTGATACTCTGACCGTGATAATCAAACCATCATGTATGTCCCTACTTCTCCATCCATGTAAATCCATGATACTCAGATTATAAAAGTCTATGATTATCTACTTATGTAATCCCCCTGGCACCCTGCTTATTTAAGTCCATAGTTCTCTGCCCATTTAAGTCCATTATGCTTAGCTGTGATATGTTGATTCTTTAAGTCCATAGTTTTCAACTTAAAATCCATGATACTTAAGTACAGCTCTGTTTTCTCTGTAAGTCCATGATACTCTGATCATGTACGGCCATAATTTCTGCTTATATAAGTCCATGGTACTGAAGTACACTTTTGTTTTACTCTGTAAGTCAGTGATACTCTGATCCATAGAAATTCCCATTGTTTTCCTGTTTTCTGCTCATGTTAGACACTGGTACTTTGCTTGTGTAAGTACATGGCATTAGCCTGTAGGGGAAGTTGTTAGTACAGGGCATTCTGCTGGAGTAAATCCTTATTGCTCTTCCTACCACCCCTTCTGTTTGCTCTATTGAGTAAGAGGGGTCGGGGTGGGGGGTGGTGGGGGGGGGGGGGGGGTCAGATTGGAGATAGTGAGGCAGTGTGAATGAAAGGATAGTTGCAAGGAAGACAAATTGGCCTGACCCTGAGGAATGTGAAGGTGATGTGGAGAATCTTTGAACAGCTGGATGTGCTGTCTGACTGACATCCTCACATCCCTTTCCCTGGGGAATTAGACATGTCCCCTGGGTGAAGGACATCATCTGGGCTGATACCTCACATACATCACCCATCTGAAGAGGCTAGTATTGGGTGCTGGGCATTGGCTCTGTGGAAGGCTGGGTACCATCTTGGTGGACCATTTTTTGGCCTTTTCCAGACACAACACTTTTAAGTCCCTGCTATCCAAGTTAAAATACAGTGGTCATTCTATATCTCTCAGAGTGAGAGAGGCCAAGTATAAAAAATGGAGGGGTGTGGAGTATACCTCTAAAGTTGGAGGTGAATGCTGTTCTTGGACAAGCCATTTAAGGTTTAATGCTTCCCACTTGCTACACTGTTAGATTTTCATTTACCTTTCATTTGTTCATTGGAGGCTTTTTAAGTTAATAACACATTTTAATTTTGCTCTTTATTTCTCATATACATGTATAAACGCAAGTTGAGATGCACTCTGCATGTTGTCCTGAATTGGATTTGAACCATAATTTGAAAGAAAGACAGAAAATAAAATTTACATAGTGATGAAAATGTCAGTCTACCATTTCTAGAAAGCCTATCTTGGTATACCTGTCTTCAGTGTGGGTTTCCCACACATCGATTTGTTATGTGAGAAAGCCACTGGAGTATACATAATAAACATGGTTTAATTAGGTATACCTGTATTGGGATGCCCTATCCCCCCCCCCCCCCCCATTCCCACTCAGCCAGTGGGCCAATAAGCTTCACTTCACAGAATTCCGCCCAGTTTAAACAAGCCATAAAATGTAGTTAGCTGTCTGGAAAGAGCACCACCAGTGGCATCCA